>NW_022595280.1:727543-802466 GCF_009176505.1 Sitodiplosis mosellana
TGCGCTGCTTTTTTTCGCCATTTATGAATGGTTTGCGATTTGAAAACGAGATTTTTACGGTTAAAGAGCGGACATAAAGAGAGGAAAGAGCCTGAATTATACCATATTATTAAATGATGATAATTGACAGACAGAGCGAGAGAAAAAAAAACTAATCACCGATTTGATATCAGATCATTCGGTTCTTTTTTCTCTGCTTCAGCACATTCAAATGTCATATATAGTTAATTTGTTTGATTGTTGCTATATCCACAACACTCTAATTAGGTCTTCTTTATTTTCGGTTTTCTTTTTTTTTCTCTGAAAGCCCGACATAAACATATATCCGTATACAAAAGTCAATTGACCCACCGGTTTTTTTTGTGCTATTCATAATTATTTAAATTGGCTCTAAACGACTCTGCGATAATGATTAGGCTCAAATTTTAACAACATTCATCCGCTTGATAAACGGGTCTGACATCCAGCTTTTGACTTTATATTCGTCTAAATTTACTCCTGGTGGACTAATTCACCGAACATTGACTCTGATTCGCTCGAACAAGCACCTAATTTTGAGAATGGCCGTCCGAAAAAAACAACAACGGTGAAATGGTTAAAAATAGCTTCATTTTCTTCCTACCTTGTCACGTTGCTAGGATTTGAGAGACAAAGAAAATAAGATGAAGTGTGATAATGCGCGGGCGCGACACAGTCTATTGCCACCACCAGTTTTTCCATGTACGAAAAATTGAGTCGCATGGAGAAATTGGAATCAATCATTCGTGAAATAGACACACTCTTGTGCTGACAAACCCAAACACTCACACATAAACATGGCTCGCAGCACCAATACCAACTGGGAGCTGCGTTTCAAATGCCTGGCAAATGGAACACAGCACAACCGAAATGAATTGAGTGAATGCTTAAAACAAACATCGATTAAACACATATTGCATGCCCATCATGTGATAGAGGTGTGGTGTTTGTGTGTTGTGCGCGCGACGACGCAAATTATGTGTCAAAATTACAAGGAAACAATTCACTTCACCGGAGAAACACATTGAAATATGCGAATTATGTGAATGTGTGTATGTGTTTTATTTTTCTTCTCTCTATTTGTCCAACCTTCGATCTGATTATGAGGCGATTGGAGTTTGAACGCAACAAACGAGCAGCATTATGAGCATTATTAATGCAAATTCAAATGGAGAGAATATAATGTTTAAACAAACGACACAATCGATAACGATCTGCGAATCGTACGTTTGTTGAATGGGGCGCGCACATCATATGTGGAATCAAGCGTATTAGAGTGGTATTACAATTGGCTGGAACACCATTGAAGCTCATTTCATTAGTATACTCATTGAATATTATTATATATTGAAATCAATTTTCTCGTTGTACTGCAAACTGCATATTACATGAGTATAATTTCTTCTCACGAAGTCTTTGCGCGCTCCGTGGCCTCGGTCGACATCGGAATGTGTCGCTTAAAAATATGTATGTGCAATTTATAAGTTTTGCTCACATCTTTTTTTCCTGCATTTAATGGAACACATATAACAAAATTGCCTCTTTGGATAATCACAGCTATCCGTTTGGAGTGCACAAGAAAGGCGGAGTCATTTCAGCAAAACAGCACGTTTCCATCGGAGCACTTAGATTTGTTCTAGTGAAACATCGTCTCGATGCAGTTTGCATTGGCGAGAATGGATTTAAATGTTCTTTCTTGAATTTTGAGAAAACAAAAGTGAAATTTAAGCGGTGCCTCACCAACTGAATCCGGTTTTGATTCAGTAGCTATTGATTTTTTTTCTTGTAAGGAAAAGAACTTGCACGTTTTCGCGTGACATATTCCATACGCGCAAAGAGAGAAAGAGAGAATTTTGTGGCCGAAATTAAGGCTGTGCTACCATGCACATAAATTATGGGTAGCCAGCGGGCAATTAGTCGCAAAGGGAAATTTAGCATTATCATTTATGAAAAGTGGTAAGCGAGGCGCTGGCTCTGTGTGTACTCAGCGCACACGTTTCTTTCGCTGGCTGTGTGTGTATGTATATGCGAGGTGAGGTGTAACTGTAAGTGCATGCTCATTAATCCTGTTTTTTTTTCAATTGCGAATTGCTTGCGCGTTACATTGTATCACGATGAGTTGAAGTCATCACGTCATTTAACAGTCGACGCAAAGTTGCGAGTTCTGTTGAATTTTCCAGGTGGTTGCAGCTCTTTTTGGCTCCGACAATAAAATGCAAAGGAAGAAAAAATGAAAAAGAAACACGGTCATGAACGAGCAAATGAGAGGGGAATAGGGAGCGCGCGCAAGAGAAGAACTACAAAGTGCTAGAATGCAGAAAGTGGCCGATGCAGCGTGCAAAAGGCCGAACAACACTTTTGATTGAAACAAAGTATTTGTTGTTGTTGTTGTTGTTTTGAAAAGTTTTCTCGCTCGAAATTCATTTGCATAAGTGTAACAAAATGCGCTCAATTCCACGTATTTTAATTGTTGCCTATTTCCATTGCAATTTTTTTTTTCCATTTGTTCTCTCGCCCGTCGCTCGATCGCTTCCATATTTTTTTTTTCGTGTGTACATTTGCGTTCTTATCCAGTCGCTCCGGTTGAATCATGCTCGCGCACGTGAGCACATTCGGTTCATTGCTTGGCGTTTTTTTCTCTCCATAAACAGTGAAAAGGAAAAGAAAAGAAAAACACTTTTTACATAACAAATTTGTAAGCAAAAGATTTCTGGAGTCAGAACTTGGCTGGGCCGAGCCAAGAGCAAGGCAATCGGTGTTTAGCGCATAAAAATGCGATTTAATGAGAGATGAAAAGAAATTATAATTGTTTGCCATCATTAGCGGAAAAAAGAGTAACAAATACGAAATTAATGTATAAATGCGTGTAATATAACATGGGTGTGTGTGTGCGCGGAAAAAAGCAATGAAATGAAATGAGAGAAAGAGTGGGGCGAGAGAGAGAGAGTGAGGTGAAGGAGAAAAAGATGGCAAGAATAGTAAAATGCAATGCTCCGGTAAATTAATCCAACTGCTGTGCAAGTGAGTTCATTTTGCAGTTGAACAACCACCTGAGCAAAATTTCCAATTGGAATATAAATACAATGTAATTCTCTTGTTCCGTCTGTCTTTTTCTAATGCATCCAGTGCACACACACGACACGTTTTTTTCCTCCACCGCATCAAATGCTTGGCTTGAAACGAACATTACGGTTTATATGAATCACTTTATCGAACACCAGAACCATTTATCATTCGTAACTTGTTTTATGTCATATTACGATCAAACACATACACACACACAAACGACTCAGTCATTTATAGTTGCCACTTAATTTTTACTCCAGAATGTTACTCGACGCCGAGTGTTGAACATTTCAAATGAATTTTTTTTCTGTAGTCGCGCCACTTGCAGCCGTATGCGCTGTGCTGTGTCCACTGATTGTGTGTGTGTGTGTGTGTTGTGTCTCAGGGCCCGTTACGGGTTGCGTGCAATAATTATATTGTAGCGTTTATTATCGGTTTTATTGTGATTCACGTGGCCATTCTGGACTCTCTTTCTCTCTGGACATCGGCCAACGCCGCAAACCATTCGCACTAAACATTTCTTTTTTCGACGAAATGGTTTCATTAGCAAAGCGACTTTGATTGCATTTGCCATCGAAATTTACATTAAACCGATTTTTTCTTCTTCAAAAAATGCCGTTTTAATGTTGCTTTTTTCAGCGAGGGCCGAAGGGGATGCTCAACAAATACTTCGAAAATAAAATGATTTTACGTGAAATAAAAATTATAAATATTTGTTAATAAACTCCAAAAAATAATCTTTTTTTGATGTTTGGCCGATAATAATTGACAAAAATCACTTTGCAATGACGATTCAAATCGTTTTGAAATGAAGAACTAAGAATTTTCCTTCTATTTTAGAATGAAATCATTTTTTCCCGCAAAATTTGACGAATCAATTAGTAAATCCTTTTGGTTTTATCCAACCGCTGGAATTGCTCTTTCCATACATTCCGCTTAACTATTGGCAATTTATGTGCACAGAATTTCCATCGTACAATTTAACATTAACACCTTATAGCTCATAGAATTTATGTGGCGTGAATGATTGTGTGGTGCTAGCTGGTCACAATCTCAAATGAGTTTCATATTCCATGGTTGAAGATTTTCATTCGTTTTTTTCTGTTCTGTTGCTGTTGTGCACTGGGCCAATCTAAATTATACAATTTAAAATGGATTTTGATATGCGTTGTGTATGGACGTGTGTGTGTGTGCTGTGTGCATAAAATGCGATATTCAAATCAAATAAATAATTGCTGCACTTAGAGGCAGTCCACTTCATTGATGTTATAATGCGAGCAAAACATGCAAATCAACGTGCAATTAGAATGGCAGTTAGAAATCGTATTCGTTTGCCGCATGGTTTATGATACAAATATAAAATATTCCGAATGCGTTTCCGTGCGGTTCCGTTCTGCGCGCGTTTTTTGTTTTGTTTCGTTCACTTTTTTTTACAAGTCGCATTTTGCATTCGGTCGCAATTCGCTAACGCGGTAACATTTAATGTGCAATGGATTCCTTTTTTATGATTATGATTATGATTATGTATTTATAATTTCTCACTATGTGCATTTTTTTTCGTTTTTCGTGTCGTTGCTTGCAAATTGCTCCTTTTCTCCCCCTTCTCTCGCACACTGTTCGTGTTCTTTTGCATCCATTTAATACTGTTAATTAGTTCATTACCCACCTAAACGCTATGCAATCGCGTTTTGTACTTCGAATTATGAATGGTGAATTCTTGCATTCGCTTCTACAACGTTGTTGCCGCTGCTGTTGTGGCTGCTTCCACTGCTGCCGCTGTTGTTGTTTTGCTGCTGCTGCTGCTGCTGTTGTGCGTTTTTTTTTTGCACTCTGTCATTATTCAACAGCGATTAAATTTTGCGTTTAATAATCACATTAAGAATTTGTGCAAGCAGCTGCAACCGCATTTTCTACGTGATATAAATTGCAATTAGAAATTCTAAAGTGTTCTAATGAAGACGAGCGGAATGAATATCTATTTTAAATGGGAGTCATAAAAATTGTGAACCAACTCGTTTTGCTGCGTTTTTTGTGTGTGTGCTATTCTCTTCGTTTGCACACAGCGATCAGATGATGCGGCCATTCATTGTAATTTAGCGGCGAATCGTTGATTTCTATCAAGAGATCAGTCAGTGTTCCTGCAACATCCGTTAACGGATTGATAGAGACTTTATTCTTTTCAATCATTAGTTGCAATTTGCGTGCCATTACAGCAAAATAATAAAGACAGCAACAGCGGCAGCAGAAAAAACAGAAACAATTGATTCAACTGCTGAAAAAGTGCGATTAAGCTTCAAATTAATTGCAACAGCGAATCGTTGTAAATGACACAACCGATTTGATTGGTTGCTTATCAATCTATTTGCGGCACGCACGACACGCAACTCATGTTCAACAACAGGGGCAACCGTAATTCGGTTAGTTGGCAGACACAAATACACAAAAGAATAGACAAAAGCAACAAAAACAACAACAACAACAACAGCCGCATTGAAGAGAGAAACAACGAAAAATTGGATCACAAACGCAAATCGCCCACAAATGTGAATTTGAATAAAAGGAAATTATAGAATTCAAGCAAAAATTATACACGAAAAGTTACAAAAATAAAAGAAAGGAGAGAAAAAACAACAAGCACCGTAGACACGAACACCCAAATGGATTATCTAACAATGTAAGCCAATAGCATGGCATGTCATAATTAAAAACAAAACCGTTTAACAATGCATAACACCAATTTAAAAAAAACACAGTCAAACAATACAAACGAACAAACGTTCGGTCCCGATTGTTACTGAGGCTGCAGCCACTGCCACCTGAGTCTGATTTACTCCATAATTTTCGCCGTGTTCACGTATCTAATACGCTTTTCCAACATCCGCAAAGCACACAAACACACTACCACACGGACTCCGTGGCAAAAGCATATTTAAATGCAAATGCAGTTCAGCCTCTCTCTCTCTCTCGCTCTCGGTATATCTCTTCAGATTGCACAAACACTCACATGCATTCGACAGAAAAACACAAAACAATGCAACGTCATTTAGTATGCACGGAGCCGTTTAAAGTCAGCCAAACAGTTAATGAATCATTATTATACTCGGCTTTTTTGTTTGTTTGTAGGCACACAGACTCGTAAAAGAGCATTAAGTATGATGAAATAATAGAAATTGGAGTGAAATGAAACAAAAGCCCAGTGAAAATCTAGAAAATGGTTACAGTTGCTAATTAAATGAGGATTTAATTTCAATGCGCTGCGCATTCGCAATAATTCGCATTTGCATGCATTGCAATTGGAGTCTCTTCCGCGACACTAAGCCCGCTGAAATAATGTGTCGCACCATGCGTGAGTTTATGGCCGTAAAATGTGTGGTGGAAAATGTGAAATTTGGCTTCGAAAACGGAAGCAAAACGTTTTTCTTAAGTGTCTCTTCGGGGGGCCATCTTTTCAAGCCAATCATTGAGGTGCCAAACGCACGATATTCCGGCGGCTTGTTTCCTTCTTCTTCGCCGACTTTCGAAGCTTCTGATGATGGTTGAAGACGAGGAAAGAAACGCCACGTTTATCACATGCGATCGACGAAACGATAATAATTTCCGTGTTTTCACAACCAATTATAACGTTATTTGTCCGAAAATTTATGGCGATCGCTGTAAACAAACGGAGTCATTAAGACTGTATGATTTCCGAAATAGAATCGAAGATGGGCGCTGGTTTTTTTTTGCTCTGTCATTTGGGACCAGAACAATGATTTTTTCAACATCGTTCAACATTTTCCAAAAAAAAAAAAAAATATTTTTCGGGGGGATTTTAATTAACCAGCGATAAATTTTGTCTAAATTTAAATAAATGGTCATTTGTTTGCGTTTAGCACACCGAAAAACAGCGAGCAATCATTCTAATCTCGGTGGTCAGATCTCACTGTGGATTGTTTCTATCTTCTCAACTTTTGTTTCTCGGTTTTCTTTCGGTTGTTTAGAAATGCCTCATGCGGCAGGCATTTGAGGTCGAACGTAAATGAGCGCGCCTCTATAATTTTCTATTTGGTTAAATTTTGTTATCACCCATTTCCTTTGCTAATGCGCACCGATTTCCTAACGATCGAGAATGCAAGAAGAGAACCATCGTTCATTTACACCGAATCACGTAATGAACCAGCCATCGTGTCCGTCACTCGAGTGAAATAACAAAAAGATTAATAGAGTTTTCATGTAAATTAATTTTAACAAAATTACACAGCAAACGATCTGACTATCACATTTCCCTTTTGATGCTCGTTTTCTATGCGCATTTTTTCTGGCCAGTTTTGTGGTGGAGTGCGCGCGCGTTCAGCGAGCGAATAACTTGCAAGCTGGCTGGCTGGCTCGCCAGCGTTACTCTTCCGTAAACGATAACACAGCTCATTCTCGCATTCTTCTTCCACTTCAAAGCTATGCGGTCTCTAAGTGAGCTGCACCAGCTTAGCAGCAGCAGCAGCATTGGTTCGTTAAATATTCTTAATTTTATTTAAAAGTTTACACACCAGCGCGCAATAATTATAATTTTTATTGTATCAATTCCGAGAGAGAGAGAGAGAGAACGAGCGTTTGCTTAGAAGACTATGTTTCGAGCTTAAACGTGCGTTTATTCTGGTTTTCTTTTGAGCGTGGTGTGTTTTTTTCTGCTCTTCTCTATTTTTTTTCTCGCTTTGGTAGTCGCCTTTCAAAACCCAGTCAATCACTTTTATTGTTTAGCTCCATCTTCGACATTCAGCAACAAAAAAACGAGCACCAAGACCAAGAGAGAGAGAGTGAGAGGGAGAGAGAGGAATACACCGAGCAAACGTCGTAAGTTGTGTATCGCAATGCGCTGCGCACAAACCAATAAATTTAACACGACTTTGTCAGGTTTGGCTTTCACCCCCTTTTATAATTCGATTGTACGCGATTCCAACGGCGAATCGGCCGCTCTCGGTTATTATCTTAAACGAAAATCGTTTTATTTTTCCTTGATTTCTGCTACAACACACGATGAATGGGTAGAAGAAGAACGGAATTGGGAGAAAAGTCAGTCAATTGAGTCGAAATGGGTTTGAAGCGTTCAGAGTCGCGCGCTTTAGCAGCATTTTGTTTCGAAATATGCACCAAAAGTTACTTAGTTAACGACGGCGCATCAATTAGAATAAAAAATTAGATCATTTTGTTCGTAAGTTTCTTGCATTTTTCTTGTTTGTTCTCGCTGCATTCCAAAACACAATTGTGGCTCGAGTGTTTTTTTCTTCTTCGATGCGGCAGAAACACAGGGGAAAATGATGAAACAATACACGAGAAGCAAAAAAAAAACAACGAAAAAGAAATCATTAAAGATGAAAACTGTTTTGTACAAAGTTAATTGCTCGACGGTGGAAAAACGGTGCCGTTTTCTCTCTCTCTCTCTCTCTCTCTCTCTCTCTCTCGCTCTCTTTCTCTTCAATGCACTGAACCAAAAAACATGCTTAAGGTTGCAGTAAGCATACGCTGTTTTTTTCATATGTCCATCGGCACTTATAGATCTATTCACTTCACTGCCAATGTTTGGCTTCCGCAACATTTCAATCCTAGAGCGCGCACCGCATTTTTTATCGTTGATGAATTTTAAATTTGAATGGGATTTTATCGCAACTGCAATTTTCAGTTTTAACGGTAGAACAAAAAAAGAACCCACCAATTCTGGTTACTTTGTAAACGAGACGCGATTTTTTTTCCCATTCGTTGGAATGAAATTAACATCGAATTATACCTCGAGCTTCGATCAAATCAAATTTACACGTTTCCCTTGTGCAAATGAATTTCCCATTTGTCTAATTTCAACGAGTCGTTTGAAAAAACAAACCTCCCCCCGCACACCATGGTCAGTGTGTGTGTATGATGCGAGTTTACGAATACAAACAAATGACCAGTTCCGAGTATTTTCGAGATCACAAGCATAGATTACGCAATAATCACGCAAATGAGCAGCAGCAACACCAACAAAAACTTGACAGCAGCAGCAGCATGCAAAAGTTGAATGCATTGAACACAGAAAATGATCCAACGTACGCATGATAGGGCCCAAACAGAACCTGCGGAAAATCCATCTGTTCAACATTGTGTATACAAAAAAAAAGACCGAATCGAAAATACGGCAAAATAATTTCTTTTCTGTTGTTGTCTGGTATCTCTTTGGAAAAAATCTACGAATAATTAAATGCGTTTATTAGTGAATTCATTCGGCGTTTGTTCTTCGCGTTATGTGCATGGTGCATGTTGCGCGTTTCGAGAAATGGTGACGTTGTGCGCGCTCACAACATGAATAAGCCAATTGCCGTGGGAAATTGTTTTGTGTGTTTGTGTCGAAGGAGGAAAAAAAAGCGAACTGCATACAAACAACACAAATGAAGCAGCCACAACATAATTGCTCCACTTGAAGTGTATTATGTAAAAACAAAAAACAACAACAACAACAACAATAACCGCCAGCGAGAAAGAGATTTTGAGCAAGTGATAAACATATAAATTTTTTTCTATTTTGAATAATTGTTTATTAGAAAATTATGAACTAGATCGTAGTGAAATGCGATCGTAATGTGAAATTAGAGTGTGGGGATTCGGATTAATCAGATTTCAATGAGTACAAACTTGAATTGAATGTTTTTCGGTGTTCAACGGCGGCTGCGACTGCGGGTTTTCTAAAAGAGAAAGACCACTTGACACCAATCATCAATGAACTGTTGCCGAAACGTCGACAATCGGCGGCCATTCAACTTCCTCCATGAGCTAGCCAAATTTACCTCACTCAAAGAAAATTGGAGCAGAAATTGTCGATGAGATAATTGTGGCACGTCGACAGCACCAAGCCTACCTTTTCATCGAACAAACATGTTTAAAATCCAACAATTATCGTCTCCATTTTTCTGATAATTTGCGTTCCGAAAATTTATTATAAAAGCTGAATATCTCAAAACGGTTCGGTATAAATCGCTTTAATGATTTCATACAATGAAAAATGTCGAAAATTATACAGAAAATGATCGCGATTATAAATTATCGCGGCGCGAGTATTCGATTCGGTTTTTTCCGCATCTTTTGTTCGATAGGGAAATCAACTGCTCGCTCCGGCATTCATTGTGTATCATTTTATTACGAAAAGTGGCAATTTACACAGAGTTTGATTCGATGGTTTGTTTTTTCGCTCTCTCTCCACCTCGAAAAAGTTTGATTTTATTATTATTAAACTATGAATTTTCCGGTGGATGATCGCGAACGAATTGACCAAATTCCGCAACCTATGCATAACACTAACAAAACAAAGTAAAATACGAATTTGCGATGAGCTCATTCAGTGAAGTTTATTTCAATTCGTTTACGTCGTTAGACGCACTCATAAATGCGACTGAATGAACTCATCAAAAATGTTCTGAAATAAAAAAAACAAGTTTTTTACTTATAAAATTGAGGTTTATCACCTGCTACGCTCTCACTAAAATCAATTTTGCACATTAGTGACATTTTTATTTTGTTTATGTCTACTTTATTAACAAATAGTATAAAAAAACATGCAATAGTTTGCAGTAAACATTGAACGATCTGAGTCACAGCTTTTGACACTTGTTTCGCAGCGCTAGAAGTGATATGACTGTCATACGCTTATATGAAGTATCTGTGCCAAATTCATGGCAAATTCCATAATAAATGAAACTTTATGCTTTGTCACAAATTTTCAGCGTTGACTTTGATGATGAAACGTTTTTTTTTTGGAACGAAAAAGCGGTAGCTTTGTAAGGCAACAAAGCGAATCTTCTACCAAAAGATATCGTTTTTTTTTTCCTACGAAAAGAATGTTTTCTCAATGCTGCTCAGGAAAGAATAGACAACTGAATGGACTGTAATGTGGCCATCCATCGTAAACGAAAAAAATTACTGGCATTTGAGAAGAACAATAGTGGACGTAATGGTCCAATTTGATACGCTTTAGCCCGGAACAACGAACCATATTTTTCATCAATAACCGAGGTATTTTTTTCCCGTCCACCATTCTATGGCCATCATCACAATAGATTGTGATAAACAAAACAATAAAATTAGCCCGAAAAAATATTCATCCGAAAAAATTGACGGTAAAATGGTTTTCATAGAGATAACAATATCGAATATCACAGATGGATAATAATTTGAGTGTGCGTTTTTTTCCTGTATGTTCCGAATGTCATTACAGCCATTGTTCGCATTAATTACACACTTTTAATTCTATTACCAATGTTGATGGGCCGATTTTTTGGGCTCGGCTCGGGTGAAAGCGGATGAATGAAAATTTGTGTTAAACGTTCGATAATTTCTCGATCGCGCGCGACGGTTTGCATTCGTTTGGCCCATTCGCTGAGTTTGTTCCATTGACATATTCATCAAATTGCATTCCCATAGACGATGACAAGCATCAAAATGCGATTTTTTTTCTTCTATTGAAAATAATACTAAATTATTTGGAATATAAACAGCTGAAGGCATATAACGCTTAACCGACAACTGGCCGAAAAAAGTGCCACGTAATCATAATTGATAGACTCTCAAACCCATCGAATACGCAGTATAGTATCTGTCATTAACTTTCTCGTTTCAAGAGTGCCACCGTTCAATTTTATTTTGAATGCTTCGGTCGAATATAAAAAAGAACCGCAAATGATATAGTTATTCATTGGATTATGTAAAGAAAGAGAAAAAAAGCGACGGAAAATTAAATGAAATCATGATTATTTGACATTGGTGTACACATTTGAATGCTATTAAAAGCAATATAATCACGTAATTTAGCCTATTTGCACCACACGCTCCCTCTTCATTCACCACATCGCTTGTTCCTTCATTTGATCTAGTCTAAATGGCATTTCTCTCTTTTTACTCATCGACCGAACACAGTGACAAAAAAGGTCGGGAAATTGTCGTTAAAACTGCAGCACTCCATGACAATGCACAAGACAAGTCCATTGAGAAGTGGAAAAAAAAGAGAGAAAAAAATGAGCAAATAGAAACTTTGAATAATAAACAGTTGAACAATGGCAAAAATCAACTTTCGAAAGAGCGAAAAAACAGCCCCCAGCCACATTAGGAAACTATACAAACGTAATTATATCAATATGAAGTGGAACCGTTTTTTCTCTCTCTTTTTGTTCATAATTTGGACTTTCTGCAATGTCATTCGGCGCATAATCAATAACTATTTTCACATGAGCATTTAAGGGTGACTCTTTTACTCTGGACTCACTCTCACTCTCTCTCTTACTCATTTCAGCAATAAGTCTTTCTTGTTTTTATTTATTTATCAAAGTACTAGCAACAAAACCATGCTGAGTGTGTATGCATTGTTAAGTGTGTTTAAATGGGCATTCGGCCCCTGGCAATGTGTGCGTGCCTTTTTAATTACTTTTGAATTTACGTTTTATTACAACAATTCACGTGGTTTTTTTTCTCTTTTCTCTCCTTCCTTTCCAGGTGGCAAAGATGATGACGGTGGCAGTATTAAAAGCGGTTTGGGAAGTCTATCGGGCTCATCTGGCTTGAGCAAAAAGCAACGAAAAGCCCGAACCGCATTCACCGATCATCAATTGCAAACGTTGGAGAAATCATTCGAACGGCAAAAGTATCTAAGTGTTCAGGATCGCATGGAATTAGCGAATAAATTAGGCTTAAGTGACACACAAGTGAAGACATGGTATCAGAATCGAAGGTGAGTCCATCACTCTTTTCTCTTTTCGCTCTATCGCATTTGGATTTCTTTCTCAAATTCACCAAAAATTGAGATGTTATGAACGTGTAAAACGTATGAACGAATGTATCGTGGATCGAATGAACTGAGCAGAACCATCAGCATTTCACAAGATCACGCACGCTAACGAGCAATCGACGAGCAAACTGAATAAACAGTAATTTGCAAAGAAGACTACGGCACAAATAAACAATAAAGATAAATAAATTTAGCGTAAACCGCGTTGAAAATCGAAACTGTGGTGAGCATTTTGGCTTCTGTTGTGGTCACGCGCAACCGAAGAATCGCGCGAGACTTGTGGAAATAATCAGAAGCCACTAAAAAAGAAGAAAAAATAAAAGCAAAATCATTTTGAGGAGAGTGAGAGAGAGCGAGAGAAGAAAAAAAATTATTCATACGAAAGATTTGTATATCATTTGGCGAGAGATGCAATTCAAAGCCAATTCCAATAAATCATCAGGCGGCTGTCAACAATTTGCCATGCAATTCAAAGTATTGCGAGCCAGGGAAGGAGAGGAGAATGCCAGCAAGCGAACGAGAGCCAGCCAACCCGTGGTTGGTTGCCGTTTTATTTCTGAAATCACATCCATCGGAGAAACAATTGAAGAACCATGAAACATAGGGAAATTGAGAGAGAAAGAAAGAAAACGCAGCGATTCAGTGGCTTGCAAACAGTCGCATGGTTCACCATAAATTCAAATAAACGATGATACTCCCGAATACACCAGAAAGACGGAACAAAAACTGTGTGCTGCCGTTGTTTTCCATTGTCGTATTGAAACATGATTTACCCATGTTTATTGACTTCTCACACTCGGTGACGCGCTTTTTTCGTCGCTCTACCCTGTGTGAGAGTGAGTATTGCGGCAATACAGAGAATGAGAGGAGAGAAAGTCAACACACTCGGATGCGATGATATATAAAAATACATAAAAGATTTGCACGCTCTCGAAAAACACTCGATGATTACCACTTAAACACTCAACAACGTTTTGTGAGTAGCTACCCTGCTGTTGCAGCTACTAGTCGTCGTCGTTGCTGTTGTTGTTGTTGTTGTTGTCGTTGTCGTCGTCGTCGTCAGTTAAAATGTTGTAAAAAGGACGCTGAACGATGGCTCTTGAACGAGAGTGAAAAAGAACAACAATATTATGATTTATGGTGGTTTCTTCTCTCAGTTTGTCGAAGCAAGCGAGCGAGCGCTTTTTTCACATGCATTTGGAATTTATATTGTCGTTGGTCTTGCGCTCTCTCTGTGTGTAAAATGCTTTTAAAAAACGATATCGTTTCTAAATGATATTCGGAAAATCGTTTCGGAATGGTATTTAAAATTCGTCATACAACGGAATGGAACCCATAAAATTCATATTTGGCGTGTATTTACATTGTCTGTGCACGAGCACAACACGCAATAAAACAAACAGTGTCTCTAATTCGGGCCAACAAAACGATACGAAAAAAAATGAAATACAAATCGTAAAATGAATCGTTCCCCGAGACAGTTGGTTTTTTTTTCTGCTGCTCTGCATCGCAGAGGCAAAAAGGAGTTAAAAAGTGACGATGTCTCTATTTGTGTATAATTCTTTTGTGCGAACCAAAGCAAAGCAAAGCAAAGCAATGGCTTCATTTGCATACACAAACTATTTTCATTCATCATACAATTTATAATAAATCAATTCATTAAGCTCAAAAACGAAATTAAATTACTGTAATTATTCTGATGGAAGTGGCATTTTGATTGGGCCACATCCTTCTCATTCTCATCGCCTTTCGCATTCTTGGCCATTTCAATATGATTTGCATGTTTTTAGTGTATATGTGTGTGGCTGTTTTTTTTTAAACAAAATCATGCAAATTACGAATAATAGATGCAGCCAATAAAATTCCTATTATAATACAGAGACAACACGAGCATCGGGCGACAAACGCTAATAAATCCGTTTGGATTGAGCGCACATTTCATAATTGTTCGTTGCGTTTCTATTGTTGTTGTTCGTGGTTCATTTGTATAAATTATTAACACTTTAGTGAATTCGCATTCGATACCACAACTCGTTCAATGCGCGAATAAAAGCGCGAGCGCAGAGCATGTTTTTCACAGAGAAAAGAAGAAAAAAAACATTTGCATATGAACCAATACCATGGTTTATTTTTTGGTTTAATGAAATGTTGATGACGGCGATTAATATTATCTTTTATTGTTGCTTTCCATTTGGCAAACACATGCTTGGCGAGCGTTGCTCGTCTCCAAAAATATGATAATCCCTTTCATGATCGTAAAAGCGAGCGATTTTTATTAGTTCGTTTAAAATTCACACCTTTTGTGATATATTAATGGTATCATTTTTCGGGCCATTCGATTGAAAAGGCGTCCATATTTAATTTCCTTCTGTATATTTTAAAATTCAATTTGAACGATTTCTGCGTCGAACATCCATCCAATGTTACCGTGTTTGCATAATTGAGACAACAAAAATCGTTGTAATCAATTCGACCGAAAAACCTTTTATTTCATTACTTTTTAATGGGCTGCGGTAGTTTTTTTTCGGCTTCTTTCCTGTTGAGCTCATCTCCATAAATGCTACGATTTCGTTAAATATTTCAACGACGATATTTCGGCATACGGCGTGATGAGTCAGGCCATTTTGCAACCGTTTAAAAAGAATCGACCAAAAGGTTAGGTAATCATGTGTTTTTTTCTTCTTCTTTGGTGGTGCGAACAAAAAAACTTTTGACGCAAAAAAAACAGCGCTTCAAATTTAATTGATTTGTTTTCAATTGAAGAACCGAACGCTTTTCAAAGAAACGATGAGCTAATACCAAAAGATGAAGACGATGAGCCAAAGTCGTTCAATTGACGAATCACGTCTTTGGTCGTTGTGCAAAGGTTACATGTTGAATTGTTACATCCAGAAGCCGAGAGAGAGAGAGAGAGAGAAAAGGTCCGAAAACACGCCTTTGACCCAAGCCAATTGTTCCCTTGGTTTTTTTTTCTAACCACTTTTTTACTTCCAAAAATACACATCGCGATTAAGCTGAATTTGGTGCGCGCATTTTCATTCAATTAAAAACTATTAGTTAATTATCGGCAGGTTTTTTCCCCATCGATGAGACAGACGGAGACTCTCAATTAGGAAGATGTGTATGTTTTGAACGCCAATTATGGCCGTATTGTGTGATCAAAAGTGTACGTATGGAGAAACTGAATCGATGAACAAAAAAAGATGGCAACCATTGAATTAAGCGGGCCGATTTTAATGAACAGAAAGTTGACGGTTTGATGCAAGTGACGGGTTAATCTCGAAAGCCATCATACCATATATTTTAGCTAAACTTATCGTTTACATTGTGTATAATTTGTCCATGGCTTACTGGTACCTGTTCATTTTTTTTGTTCAAATATAATATTTTCAGTTTGTACCCCTTAATTATTGTGGAATTGAAAAGGCTTTTGCTCCATCGAAAATACTAATAGATCTATTAAGTAGTACATTTAAACTTCGAACCATGGACGGGTTTTTTTCTCGGTGTTTTCATATTTTTCACTCGGTGTTTTTGTGTGTGTGTGTGTGTGTTTTGAAATCGAATGGGGGAAAAAGGGCGAAAAATCTCTTTGTACCAAATTCGAAAATTGACCGTTTATTCAACGAGAATGAGAGAGAAAAGCCGATAATTATTATTCAAAAAATCGGTTTAGCCAATTCTCATACCGTCTTCGGTAATAACAATCAAGTTTCATGTAATCATTTTTGTTCCACAATTCAAAAACCAATACTTGATTCTCGTGTTTTATCGCTGTCGTACTATGTAATCATTCGTTTAATAGCTCATTGAAGGCTTCAATGAAAAAAAAAAAAATTATAACCATTATATTGAAGATGGGCCCGAAAAAGCAGCAAGCTCCAACCATTTGGAGTTTTGCAGCGAACAAACGATCTCCAACCGAAAAGAGAGGAACAGAAGCGAAAAAGTGATAAAATGCCGACAAACGAACACCACACTGACCAGACCATGTCTGCCACAAAACAGAAGCTCAACGTTTCATTTCGTTACACCGACGTGTTTTTTCCTCACTCTCGTCTCTTCTTACAATGCTACCGATAATTGTTTCGTACTTTCAACTACTCATTGAGTGGATCAGAGTGGATCCGAATCAAAATGCGAAGTAATCGCTGGCAATTGATCGAAATGATGAGATAAAGGGGTGAAGAGAAAAATTGATTGTTTAAGGTTGCACCAAATGAATATTCAGAAAGCAGAAAAAAAACATCGTCTGCCGTTTCTCAATATCGAACCATTTGATTAGTACTCAACCAAATTTGTTCGGAACGAAACAAAAACGTTAAAAGTAAATAATCGATTTTAATGAGCAAAGAACGAGCATTGGCTCTCTCTCTTTCTCTTTCTCCCTCTCTCTCTCTTACAGTATTATTTTCAAATAATCTTGATCATCATGCGTATTGTTGTACCGTATGCACCCAATGCCGTTCTGACTCTGACTCTGCCTCACTCCCAGCCGCTCTTCGCAACTACAAATTTGAGCGCGCTAGTTTTTGCCAAGTCATTTTTGTCGGAGTTTTTTTTCTCTCCCGTTCACGTCTGCCTTGACTTAGCTCATTGTTTCAACGTACACAGCAAATCAATCGATAATCTCTTTTCAATGGTAAAATAAATAAAAATGGTGATTTTCTATTATTTGGTCTGTCTGATGTGCTTTCTTTTTCGATTCTCTCTCTCTCTCTCTCTCTCTCTCTCTCTCTCTCTCTCTCTCTCTGACTTTTGTTTATACAAAATTTTGATGGTGTACCGGATTATTGTGTATTAACAGTGACGCGACACGATCTCGCCCACTTTTTCCATTGTGTTAAGGCATTTAGAAAAACAACAGAAAATTCGTCAAAAAATTGAAATAGATCATGCTTACTTTCTTTTTGATATCTACCTTCTCGCTCGACCGTTTCATTATTATTGTTCCTTTCGTTTGTAATCATTTTTCATTGAGTCTCCTTACTTGATGCCGTCAATCGACTGCTCGAGCATCCTTTTGTTCTTTGCGCCATGGTGAATTATAGTTAAAACAACAAAACATTCATCACACCTATTTAGTGTGTGCATTGAATATCACTGGTATTCGCGCCACAGCAATCTTCATTATATCATTGCGAGCGTCAGAGCCAGAGTCGGTCAGAGTCATGTGTTGTGTGAGCACATGGGAAAATTGTTAACTGGAGCCGATCCGCATCATTCCAACCAAATCTAGACTCAATGATATGTCTCGGCATGATACCTTTTTTTTAGTCTAATTGCATTTTAACAGGATTACATTTTTTTCGTAATTTCGACCAAAGGAACGAATGAACGGCCGAATGAACGAAAGAAAAAGGTTTGCGCGCACCTACTTGATCCATTTAATCTCTGTGTGTGTTAGTTTCAAACTCACAAGTACACACTAAGACAATAATTTCTTTTTGTTTTTCGCTCTGGGATACGGAACGAGTGGTCAAAAAAATATGCTATGGACAATGGCCGAAAAGGGAAAAACGATCGTTTTCAATGATTTTTTTAAGCGTATAATTATGTGAAATATCGACAATTTTCAGCCGACATGTTGCCAAAATTCCGGAATGTTTTGCTATTTGTTGAGTCATTTATTTGTGTATCGAAGGAAAATGAGTTCGATTTGAGACCGACCCTCATCGTAGTCTTCGACAAGAAAATTGCAAACATTTTGCAGGGTTTCGTTTTTTTCGCCTCAACAGGCGAATGTGCACTCAGCATGAATCAGAGATACCGATAAACGGATTGTGTAAAATGGTATTTAGAGCGCATCTTGTTTTATCTTTTTCATGTTCCAATCACTCATTTTGTTGAGTTTAAACGGGCGATAAGGGACGATGATGAAGACGAATTATGTGGTCGACGCAGACTGAACCGAAATATGCAGACAGCAGCACCCTTATTGTTTTGTGCGCCGCATCCAATGCACAAACGACCGGCAATCGAATAACTATTGGTGTTGGTTTATTTATTAATTATGGTATTTAATTACCACAATCTGTTCTCTTTTATCCGGGAACATGCGGCCGCAACAAGGCTTCTTATGTGAAAGCAGAGCTATTAGTCGATATTGAGGGCGCATTCAAAGATACTTAAACATAGAGACAGAGAGAGCGAAAACTGCTGATTCAATATCCGGCGCCATCCCATCACAGCCAAAAACACTCTTGATTTAAGTTTGTTTAAATTATATTTCTCTGTTTCTCTCTCTTTCCTCTGTCCTAAATGCCAATTCGTTTATGTAAGAGATGTTTTACAACCCCCGAAAAATTCATTCATTCATTCGCAAGAGGGATGTACTTTATTCATTTCGACTTTAAAGACTGGCGCCCGTCGCCAGCGCTCTTCGCTTGTTGTTGTTGTTGTTTTTCTTCTTGTGCTCGTTTTTCATTCCTTTTGTGTGCTGGTCTCGTTGCCGAATTATGAACTCGTACACTATTTACTATATTTCGTGTATTTCGGTTGCAATCTATTTCATTCATTCGTACGCCTTGAACAGCAACTTTGTGTTGGTGCACAACACATTTGTTATTCATTCGGTTGCCTTTATCCAAAGCCTTTTGGAGTTTTCCCTTGGATTTTCGACCCCTTTTCCACTTCGACTCCTTCTTCTTCGCAATATTTAAACTTTCGCTTATCGGAATCGCATTGAAAAATTCAAGCGACACCGATCGTGCGCGCGACAGAGAGAAGGCTTTTTACGGAAACGCAACATACTATAATGAAAACCCACAAAAAGTTGACTTAATCAAACAGCTTAATTGGCTTTCGTGTTCGCTAATACATTTTGAAAATGCTTTCATGTGAAATGCAATCAAGCAAACACCAAACAACGACCACCACAACAACAACGATGAACCAAATGTCTACAAGCACTGAAAAATTCAATGCATACAAACAGAAAAACAAAAACAATAAAAAAAAAAATTCGGTTTAATCTAGAAAATTCATTGCATGTTGTTTGCTGCGACTTTTTCCACGCCATAATTCATATTATGCGCGGTGGCTACACAGTTAGTACTGTAAACTGTACCACTCACTTGAATGCACTTAATCAATAGAAATATGCAAATATCAACAAAATAGATTTTTGCGTTTTTTCTCCTCTCTCCACTATAAACTTGACGGTTTGAACTGAGCGAGTGAGAAAGTGTCAAGCGAACGGCGGATATCTTGAATAATTTATATTAAAATTAAAAGTTCAAAGGTCACCTCAGTTAATTATTGAAATTTTGTTTTTATTTTCAAGAATTTCTAAACACTTTTCGAATCGAAAAAAAAAACTATTATTCGAAACCTTTTCCGTTAGATGAATTTTCAACTTGAAACCCTTTTCGGATTTAAATCAAAATTTTCCTTTGTTCTTAATTCCGACTGATTTCCCTTGTAACATTTAACTATGTCGATTATTTTGCACTTAGTTTTTACGTCCTACTTTCAAGAGCAATTTAAATGGTCAATCGTACAAAATGGAATGGAAGGAAAGGTGCATGTAAATTATTTGTTGTTGTTGTCGTCATCGTTTCACATGCGATTTATTTGGTCGGTTCTAGCGTCGTGAAAACACCAACGCAAATTAACGGAACCATCTGACATGTTTTGAAATCATCAAATGGTGTTTGAACTAAACGTAGCCATACAAAAGCCGAGAGAAAAAAAGAACAAGTCGAATGAACGGAAAGTAGTAACATATCGTATGCAAAGCCTAGTGTTCGTTACAAGCACAAAATAATCCAAACGAAAATCCAACGTTCAACAATAATTGGCCTATAATTTGGTAAAAACACGTAAATGCTATGAGACTTAAACGATTGCAAATGTGCGTTTATGCATTTTCGTGTTCATTTGTGTCTTTTGGCCATAGCAGTGGCAATGGCGGGAGCGCGAGAGTGATGTGGTGGTGTGCGATTTATCGCTGCTTGATCTTATTCGCTTTCCAATCCATCATTATTATATATATATGTGGCGAATGAAGAAAAGGCCAAGAACGGAATAAAGAATATATGAAGAGAAAAAATTCGTATGCCTGATTTTTTTTTTGCCAGCGCAATCGATGGATATTCACCATTCATTGTTCTTCTGGCATTGACGCAAAACTATTACGTAAAAAAAGCGCTGTCGAAACGAGCAACGAGTCTTGAATGGTAAACACAGAAAATAACAGAAAACAAATCCGCGATAAAATGAGCAAATAAGCCGACATTGGCTGGGTGATGGTGAGTCGAGCCGAGTGTGTGGGTACAATTCGTTTGTGAGAATAAATACGGTAAATGTTTGGAGCCGCCTCAAATAAACGTTTCCCGTAATTACATGCCGTACAATGTGCCGTACAATGTCTGTTATTCAGTCGCACTGAGGCCGTTTTGTAGTATGGTCTTTCTTTCGGTTCTTTGGCGTTTTCATTTGCAAATCGTTCACCATACAATGTGGTGCATTAAACAGAAAACGGTTTGAATTGAAGTATATTGACAACGGCAACAGCCACAGCACCACGACGGTTGCATCCAATAACTTTACCGTATTCATCATTGGCGAAAATGTATTCTTTTTTCTCTGCGATGTTTATCGCAATGCACGGCAACAACGGATTCCGGGGCAAAAATTTACGACGCAACCGATTGTCCATATTTTTATTAGCATTAGCCAAATGTGCACAATTTTGCATTTAAAAAAAAATCGTTAAATTACATTGCTCGCGCAAATCGCGAAGCGCCTGAAAGCGGACCGAGGCCCGGATCCCGCTTAATGCAACTGCTTTTGTAATTGCTGCTTACGAAAAATGGTTGAACCGTATGAAAACTACGATTTATTCGTGATGATGGTTTTCGTACGTCCTCAAGCGATCATGATTTCTCATTTTCTCCATTCGCGCGGCTCTGCTTTCTTATGCTGCAATGATTTTCAAACTGCATTAAACTAAATGCATTCCTTTCAGTATGAAAATTGTGAACGACGATAATTGCCGATTATTTCTTTGTTTCGTTGCGCATTAAAGAGAAGAAAATCAGCGACGGATTTTTATTAGAGCATATTTTCCAGTCAAATCGAAGTTTGATTAACGTTTGCCATCTTTTTGTCTCTCTTTAATCCGCAGAACAAAATGGAAACGACAAACTGCTGTTGGACTCGAACTTCTGGCTGAAGCTGGTAAGTTAAAGTTTTTTTTTATGGATCTAATCTAAGAGTAACATAAATAAATACTTAGAACTGTAAAATTTTATTACAAGAATTTCTTCGGTAGAAATTAATCGAAATTAGCGCAAATCGTCAGAATAAAAAAAAATTGCAATTTTTCCTTCGCTTTCTGTAGGTAACTATGCCGCATTCCAAAGATTGTATGGTGGACCGCCTTACATTGGTGCTTGGCCGTATGCGGCTGCCGCTGCAGCAGCCGGTGGACAAGGTCCCCCAGGAGCCCCACCGTCAGCTGCTGATTTGTACTATCGACAAGCAGCGGCCGCAGCTGCTCTGCAGAAACCTCTACCATATCGATTGTATCCGGGAATGCCAACGCTTGGTTCATTGGGCGGTATCCCAGCACCGGCCGCTCCGTTTTCGCACTTATCGGCCTCAAGTTCGCTGTCATCGCTCAGCAATTACTATCAAAATTCGGCAAATAACAACAGCAGCCTAAATGGTTCGGCTGCCAATGGAAACAGCACCACAAATGGCGGCAGCAGTGATCATTCGCCACGAAGAACACCGAGTCCACCACTCAATCCAGGCAGCCCGCCAGCTCGACGCGCTCAAAGCATACCACCCAGCGATGACGAAGACAGCACCATCAACGTTTAAGTAAATGAATATATTTGATCCATTTCCATTTTCATTTCCGCGATTCTCTTTTGTTCATCTCTTTTTTTATTTCTTCCTCGGTTCTTCACCAAAACGATTTTCTAATGCAAAACAACTACTGTGTTTTTTTTTCTCTTTCTTTTCTCTTATGCTAATCCAAGTCAGTTCAAACTATCGAATGGTTTTTGAACTGAATTTCAATATACAATTACTTTTTTGTCTTTAATTTTTATTTTGTGACAAGTGCTGTTAGTTTTATTCGTTCATTTCATTTTTTTAAAAAAATTATGCAAGAAAAAAGCAGATAAATAAACTTGATTGTAATTGTTTTTCAGTATTTAAATGAAGTAGCTAAACTAAGGAAGAGTTCTATGATTTTATCGTAGGTTTAATGTCTGATTCAATATGAAACAGATTTTTTTTTTGCTCTTGTGCCGGAGTTGCAACTAACAATTTTTTTGATGACAAATTTAACAGAATTGATCGCATTGACTTGATTTTCGATCAAGTCAATCACATTTTCATTTCATTTTACTTTAATTCTTGAGAATACCCGAAAAGTCCTAGCTCAAATTCGATTCGTTTAATGCAGTCAGTTTTTCTGCACCGATTTTCTCTCAGTTCTCGGCAATTTTTTGCTCTCGGTCAAACTCTAACCAATTCCCGAAAAAAAATCGATCAAAAAAACTTAAAACAATTTGTATAAAATTTGTGTTGTAAATAAGATCCAGCATTCGGATATTCCCAAACGGGAGATCAACAGTGAATTGTTCTCATCATTGTCAATGTTCGATTAAATGGATCTAACAAAAAATATTGTAGCTGTTTAGATGTTAGTAGATGTAAGATATAAGCTCTTTTATTACACACACACATTCACACACACACACAAAATGATTCATTCGTTTGTTTCCTCTTCAATACGAATGAATACATTCCAGATTTCAATGATATTATTTACAATTAGTAGGCTTAGGCATAACCATTTCTTTTCCACGGTTCTATTGATGGAACTCGCCAAAAAATCAATAAACAAAACCACTACAAAGAATGTATCCTCAATAGTAAATGCTATAATGTGTCTTCTCCTAATATTGCAAATCGTACTAAAACGATGAATTCATTGGTTTTTACTGGCTAAGAATATTTGGACATCGATGTTGATTATCAATCTAAATGTATGTAATGTATATTGTTTAAGGCATTATGCCGAACATGCGAATTCGTGGCAGTTTTTTGGGCGGTCAACACTTTGGAAAGAGATTTTTTTCGAACATTTGAACCCTTTTCTAGACATGAAGATTCTTTTGACAAGGATTTTCTATGACCAGGATTCAATTGAAGAAAAAAACAACTCCAATGAGAATCTTAATTTAAAATGAAGATCATCTCCAAAAGCGGGAAAATCAAAAGAACACCGTGACTGAGTAGACTGATGGAACGATTTTAATACGTAGAGTCTACAACTTTCAGTGATAGGTCACAGTGTTCTTTTGAAAAAATCGTTCAAAATGTCGAGATCTTTGCTGGAAAAATCGAAAAGTATTCGAATCCTAATTCAATTTCTTCTTGGATTCAAAACGAAGCTGCTAACAGTGCTTAGCACAGTTGTTTAAATCGAAATTTGGGTCATGTCCGCATCGAAACTTGATTTAAACCTTAAAGAAGATTCTTCATGTAAATCTCTCAATTTTCACCACAAAAAATGCCACTTGCCACCCAAGTATCGAGCTGGAAAAAGGAACGAAGAATCTCGCGATAAAAAAAAACAGAAACTGGAAGAGGAAGCGATATTAATGTATTACTCTAAATTAAAATTAACTATGAAAATTCATAATTATGGAATATTGATACAAAAACTAAAAACAACAACAAAAATTCAATGAAAGAAATGCAAACACATACAGATATTAGCTCTTAAAACAACACTTTACAAAGAAAAATTATAAATTATTATTACAATTATGAAATAAAGCAACAAAAATTACATGGTAAAAACATGATCTCAATGTGAGTTTCATTTCGAATTATTTGCGAATTATCAGCGGTTGTTGGTTCGAGCCTCGCAGAGATGGAAGTAATGAGGTGACAGCTCAATGCTTTTTTTGGCTTTTATGTGAGTATAGTAAGTAAGTATGCTCGTTTTTCACTCCCCTGAGTATGATTTGTAGCTTCGGTACGCAAAAAAAAACACACTTCATCTCTCAAGGAACCATTAAACTGTGCTGCAGAGTGCAAACCGTAAATTAGCATTCGTTTACATCGATCAGATTTCTGCTGTAAATAAATCCGAAGAAAGAAACGAAAAGCGATAATGCAAAAATTAAGACGGAATCCGTCGAAAAAGAGAAGAGTGCCACGCGGCCCATTCATGTTCAAAGCAACACTCTTTGTTTAAATAATTACCGATTACCCGCGTTGATTGGAATAATTTTCAACAACAACTGCCAACGGACGATTGCAAGATTTTTATCTAATCTATGAGCTTTTGTTTAAGCAAATCCGTTTCAATTAAAATGACTATTAAAACGTGGATATATATGCCATAAAAAACACACACAAATACAAATATAGTGTGGTGTGTTCCATGACTATTTTCTCCGTCTTTCTCATTCTTTCTCTACCATTCGATGGCTGTTGTGTGCGGCGTAGTGCACAATCGCACTTTGTAATCGCAGGATGAAGCCAGTTCAATGAGATTTTGCATGACAAACATCAATTAAATGCAATAAACTTTGGATTAGATTTTTATGTGTGTAAAAACAGCGATATAAAAAATTGCTGGCGGTTGAAAAAAACACCAAATTGCGCGCACTCACACACGCCACAAAAAACGATGGAACAAAAAGTGCGCATTTTTAATTTGAAGGAACACAACTTTAATCGGAGAGTTAAGAGAGGCAAAAAAAATCTTCACCAGCAAATGAATGAGAACGAATGATTGTATGGAAAAAAAGGTAAGTAAGGTAAAAAAATTCAGTTAAAAGGTAATTAAATTGTTAATAATGTGATATGGTCGCTATCATTGCGCGATGATTTCTTTCTCTTCTGTTTCATTCGCAACACTGTACATGGAAATGAATTTGGCGTGCTATTGTTTTGATTGTATCTTTTGTTTTACAACGATCCATACAAGAGAGCAATAAGATGAGATAACGGCGAGAAGACGACAGAAAAAAACGGGTTTCAATTTTCAGTACAACTGAAACTGCCTGCAACAATGTAAATGAAACGAATTTGAAAAATGCCATTTGCGTTTGCGGCCTTCCTGAACCGCTTTTTAAATTACATAATGGCCAAGCGACATAAAACCAATTGCCAATGGAATACCTTCACACTCGATGTCTTCATTCAAAGACCAAAATTGCCAATTACACGAATCGATTCGCGATCGCGCAATTGAATCCATAAAAGAAGAAAGAAAAAGAGGCGGTTTATTTTGATTGCAACTTGAAATTCCTGTTATGCTTGAAACTCATCGCCGAACAGCAAAAATGAAAAAAAAAGACGAAAGAAAATCGTTTCGTTACATCACTACCCAATTCTTGTTGTGGATGATGTGATCGATTAAAATGATTTCACGAAATCAATTTGCTGTGCTATTGCTCTTTTGTATGTACAATATCGAGACTGTAGATCATCCAAGCGAAACGGGTCCAATCTGTTTGATTTGGTTTGTTTGAAATCGCATCAATTTAGGTTTTTAGATTTGCTCGTCTTTTTTCACTCTGTATGCGCCTCTGTCTTTCTCTGACTGGAGCGAGAGCAACAGCCACCTTATGCTCACTCTCTGTCGTGGTTTGAAAAATGATGCACCAGAAAACCGCAACATCATTTTGTTTGCGGAAGATGTTTGGCGCCACACTCTTTCGACATGTTATTATCACTAATCTCTTTGAAAGCGATTTTCTCGCCTTTGAATTCATGACGACCCATTTCTCTATTGTTTCGACCAGAGAGAAAAATCAACACGTTTTTTTTCTTTCTTCTCAATGCTGAATGGAAGTCGAGAATTTCGGGTGGAAAATTGGCTTTGTTTTTTTTTTGTTCAACTCTCTCGTTTTACCTCTCTTTTTGCCTAGAGGGTGCAATTCCGTCCAATTAAAATTCAATTATTTATTAACTGCATTGTATTTCGTTGATTATTGAGGTGGATCGCTTGTCGATTGATGAATACGTGTGCATTTGTCAAATGTCCTAGCTATTAAAATTCGATTGAATGCATCGAAACAACCCCTGCTCCGGTCAAAGTGTCATTCTATTGTATTTTTTTTTCTCTTCAGAGCCGAAAATGAAAACCCCATTTATCGAACTGTGAAAATGTGATGGGTTTTAAATTGGAGCGTCACCTGTTTATGATCTTTGCGGCATTGTTTCATTTTCGGTTTGTCAGTCGGTCGATCAAAATCAAATCACAAAGGGATGGAAATACGAACAATGCGCTGCGTTTTGCGGGTGAATCGGAATATCCAGCGATAAGCGAAGTCGAACAAAAGAATCACCACTCTGAACTAAAT
The DNA here is from genome assembly GCF_009176505.1 of Sitodiplosis mosellana. Classification (NCBI taxonomy): domain Eukaryota; kingdom Metazoa; phylum Arthropoda; class Insecta; order Diptera; family Cecidomyiidae; genus Sitodiplosis; species Sitodiplosis mosellana. The sequence continues at coordinate 754,751 of NW_022595280.1, forward strand.
GAAATCCCTGCCCATACAATGTAAACGATATTCCCGATAGTGCATAGAAAAATGAGTGATTATTGAACATTATGACCAGAATATGGCCTTTAATTTGGTCAAGAGATGTGGTTGTCGTCACACAGATAATGGCAACTAACAATAGAACATCGAAATACAAACGGAATTAATTACTACAATTGTTAATTACACATGTGTTCTTTTTTCTTCGTGTGTGTCTGATTTGAATGAATGAATGGAAAAAAGAACCGACTTTTGGTGCACCTTTCGTGATGGAACAGTGCCATTTCAAATCACATTTTAAATGATTGTCTAATAATTTTTAATCACAAAGCAAAATTCTCGAAAGCATCACACACGATCATGCAATTATAGTCAGCCATAGACCCACGGTGACATCAGGTTGAATTCCCAACTTTAATTCATTAAATCACTTTTCAACACGACGATTGATGGATTGAATGACGCTTCCGGGCAAAGTGTTGCAGTTTGATACTTCTGATTTTATTAAATTTTTTTTTCGGTGTGTGTCATTGAGTCAGTGACAAAATGAAATGAATATTTAATCAAAGCATCGAAACGAACACAAAAGGGGACTCACCGAAACAATAAAATGTTGTGTGTGTGCTTTTTGTGTCTAATGATTGAAATAAATATGTCACGTTCACTCATAAAACGTTCGAATCGGCATAAATTGAATATCAAACAAGTAAAGATCATACATAAATCTATGCCACAATTTGCTATTTCTGCGGACACTGGCGATGATTGTGTCTAGTTTTTCTGCTCAATGATTTTGCATTCATATTCGGTTTCCCATGATAATGTTCTCGCTGTTTTGGCATGTGTGAGTGTGTGTCTCGGTCAAAGGCATTGTTTTGAATCAGGTTGATACAGTCGAATGTGATTTCGTTTCGTCACTTTATTTCTTCACCTCTTCTTCACATTTGAACTCGTAACCCAAACAAGTGTTTACATATAAATCATTGTTTAACGTGTCGAATACGAGAGCCGAAAGGAGAAGCAGGGAAAAAAACGAGCGATGAAAAGGAATTGGCAACGTGCGTATCGAATTTTATTTATTTTCTTCACCCGAAATCGCTTCATCATTACATTATGTAGTCCAGAGCAAATATTGAACTTTTTCTCTCACTCCGCCGTGTTTCGTTGCTGTTTTTTTTTCTGTGCAAAGAAAAATTGCTTTGGTGAGATGTATGTTTTTTCGCTTAGGCGGTTTTGCCAAGATATTGATACTGCAGTCAACGTCATCAAATATGCATGGCGTTATCAACACCGTTCACAAGCTATCCGATTTCTCTCATCGTTCGGGGCAGAAAAGTGCTGGTTAACAAGCAGCGGCAGAAAAAAAGCGAAACTGGATGACATACTGACCATGCTGCATTATTCGATTTCGGTGGTCCTGTCACTCGTTATTCATGTTCGGTTAGCAATATGAGGCATCACTCGCTTTTTACGCGTAAGTGCGCATATATCAACCGTGCTCTCTGTTACCAACAACCAAGATTGCAGATGGGAATTTCATGCATTTTCTCCGTTCTTCTCGTAACAAATAAGAGCACACTAATGTGGATGTGGCATAGAGATGAAGATCAAATCAGTTCGCTTTGAAGATGTTACACAAAAAAAACGGAACATTAATAATCCATTCCGGTTATGTGTGAAGAGATTGCAATTTTCTTGATGCAAGGCGACAACCAGAAATGAAACGAAAAAAGAAAACGGAGCACGAAATTGATTGATCGTATGATTTCAAACGATATTTTTAGAACGGAGGGAAATCGATACCGAATCTGATGTTGAATGATTAGTCAAATGTAAAATGTGTGTTATAGAACATGAAGTGTGTCTTATGTTCGCTATGAAATTATCAAGATTGAATTTTTTTTCTTCAATCGATCGATTAACACTGAAATTGTGTACTTGGAATTAGCACACTTGAATGGGAACTTTAAAAAATAGACAGACGGTTTCTGATTCAGAAATTCTGGGACAATGAACATTGAACAAGGTAGGAAAAGTGAGATTGGCATCAGATTTTGTCATGAAATTTTAAAAATATCCCTGAGTCCGTGAATCAATTTGTCGAAAACGAACGCTATAGCGTTTTCTATACCAAATTTTGCTATTTTCATCTCTTACACACTTTCTTTTTCCCTTACTAAAGAACCAATCAAGAAGAATCGGAAGAAATCAACTCTATAGAGTGATATGAATATATCCATGTTTATGTTTGTCATACACTAAACATTTCTGTAAACAAAGTTATTAAATTCGCTACACACACACACATTATCGCCGGAGAAAATCAAATCGCATGCTTCATTTTCAAAACCGCAGAGAAATGCTCAGTTTTCATCGAGTAAAACGATGTTTGATTGAATTGACATTTAGCAAAATGACTTTGATCATTCCCATTGACTGCTTGTTGAAATTAAGCCGGACTTTGGTTTTCGATCGAAAATGAATACGTTGCGTGTCGCGACTCAGCGATGTGGATGTGGTTAATTATATATGCTAAAAACAAAAGCCAGATTCAATTTAAATGCTACGCTAAAATAAGAAGAAGAAGAAGAAGTAAAAGAACTGCTCATTGCCAAAGAGACTAGACTTTGTGCTCGTTCATTACGTCAATAATATGAAATTGAATATTCGTTTGAGACGACTTTTCATCGAATGAACGAAACCTGATCGTAATATGCACTCAACCCCGATGCAAAATAGCCTTAGAACAAATAATATGTGACATATAAGAGTCAGCGTGTGTATTATTCAACCACAAAAGCATTTCAAGTGATTTCCATTTAGTCGATTTAATTGTGCTAAACAGACAAACGATCTATTTAATCCAAATCGATAACAAATTTATTTAAACGAACATTTATGAAATTGAATGCAAATCGCGCGGTTTGCCATCAATCCAGTTCGAAACATGATTGACATCAATTGAATGGGAAAAAACAACGAAATACATGTTTACGAAGCAATGAGGAAAAAATATATCGCGCAATAATTGCGTTCGATTGGAGTATAATTTCATGATCAAATCTTGTTGCCAAATTGAATTCTCACAATAACTCATTTCGCTGGTGTATACTTAGCGCGGCATTGGGGTAATTTCGCGTAATGTTTATTGCAAAGAGAAAACAAAAATTGATCACAGCTCAATAAAAGGTTCTTTAAATGCCCTTTAAATGATATGCGCTGGTCTGAAAATCGCATTTGAGATTCATTTGCATAATAAATGCCTTAACTGCACTAACCTTAAATAATACGCTAAATACACCCATGTGTATGCATAATCTCGATTTGTCTCTCGCGCAATAAGTCAAATCATCGTTGTTGTTGTGATGAACTTGTATAGCCAAGATACACACGTCCGCTTTGGCTGTGTGTGTGTGTTCGCATTGATCGGACTCGGCAAATGTGATTTCGAAAATCAATTACGTGTGGTTGAACAAAGCATATGGTTGCGATGGTATTACGGATTGTTTTTCCTTTCGGGTGTGCTGTTCATTGTTGTTGTTTTGTTTTCATCATATTCCATGATTCAAATCGAGCGTCACCATTAAAAACAATCATTTTGGCGGCTTCGCCGTAATTCGATCGTTTTTCACTGTGTTCGAAATGGATCGCATGATGGATCAGTTTATGTTTTGTAAAACAAATATTATCTTTTGCGGTCCAGCCGAGAGAAAAAAAAGTCTATCAAAAACTTAATGTGAACCAACGACGACTTGATCTGATTGAATTTCAACGTGTTTATCGCTCGTCGCGTTCAACGAAGGATTGTGTGTGTGTGTGTGTTTTTTTTTTCTCGTTTTATTGAAAGAAAACACATCTATTGGGAGTTGTACACGATTTGCGCGCGATCTTCTAATGGCCGGTTTTTTTCTCATTTCGTTTTTTCTTCATTTTCGCCTGTCTGTGGAATGTAATTCACATTTGATCTCAATTGAATTGATTGAGTGTAAACAATTACTAGGCACGCAACAAACGTGAATGTGCACGTACAGCAGAACCGAGTTTGAGCTCTCATTTTTGCCTGGCAGTTACACCAATTCGATGCAATATTTGATCAATTAAAAACAACTTAACCAATTTAAACACCTTTTACTAAATTCCAGTGTGGCTTTTTTTCGTGTTCAAAACGACCACTGCCAAGGCATTTTTAATGAGTTTTCACTTCAACCCAAGAGAAACAGAAAGAAAGCTATAACTATTTTGTTTAAATGAATAAAAGAAAATGATCGCGTTTAAAGATACCCTGCGTTTGATCGTATTAAGCGATCGTTTTAATTGCCATGTGGATGGTGTCAAGAGTAAAGAGTTTCCAGCCAAAGTCTCATTCAAACATCTTGATCTTAAGCGTCACGCTGAACATAATTAATGAATCAATTTTAGGTGTTCGCCCATTTTTGCGCTCACCTACAATGAGCCTATAAACGGCCAATGAAAAAGAAACTGCTGTTCTACTGATGAACAAGAGAAAAAAGTGAAACACATGCCAAGGAGCGATTGTTTCATTCACATTTTTGTTTCTCTGTCTGAACAAAGGCTTAGGATAAAATATGATTTTCGATGTTAAGAGGTTACCAGCAAGAACGATTTACACGGGCTGCTCGCTTACAATTTGAATATAACTCGATTATCCGTATTAAAACCACGAGCAGCTCGCTCACACGCACACTTACAGACACTAGACACACTTGGCACAGTCGTCAAAAGTCATTAAGCAGTTTTTCGGGTGCAAGAAAACAACTGAAAAATGTACAACTAAACGCAAAGATGATGAACGACCATTCATTAGAACTTCTAAACGTTGCCACTGGAAACTTTTTTTTCGTGAATAATGCGCGCGACCAGCAACCAACGAAAGAAAAAAACAATCTAGTAGCCAAGCAATTAATTATACTTAGAGTGTGTAAGCGAAGGGGTTTCATTAATGCTTACCATATTTCGTGCTCACTTGTTCATGATATAAAAACGATAATCTAGCACCTGTTCAACGACCAGCAGTAACGGTTGAAACAAAGCAACAAATCGTAACGCATTTGTCATCAATTTTTGACTTGTTTCACTCGGTCGTTTAGATAAAACACTTTCAGACTCTATTGATATAAACTGGTGAAATTGGTGACAGTTTCATTCCCATTTATCATGGGCTTAATTTTAGCATAGAAAACTTATTGGCCCTAAATTTCACTGCTGTCAAATTGATATAAAAACGGCGCTTATCACCTATTTCAATCAATTTTGGTCAGTAGAATGAAAAGAGTTTTTAATGGTGTAAAATTTTGAATAAAAGCAAAATTTCTGAAGCATAGAGACTCTTAAATGAAATAATAATGACGGTATGATTCGCACGTTATGTCTTAGGCTATGGAAATGCCATGCCATAGAAAGAGACAGCGAGGCTAAACACAATAGCACCGTAATGAACCCGAATTTTTCTGATCTCGATATCATCGAACAATGAAACACTCCATATTCAACACTCAAAAATTCAAGCAGAAAAATTAAATTAAAACACATTTTTTCATGCGACAAACTCGCATGTCATCGAATTTTCGGACCAAGGTATAAATGGCGCTTAAATTAAAATTCATTTATTGTTGCTGTGTGTGTGTATTTTTGTTCGTTTCACGAAATTCGATCCCGGAAATCATTGGACAATCGACTTAATTACATTTTAGCATGCACTAATTCCAATTACAAAGTCACTACACAATGTTTATACCATTAAACACACGACGAACTTCATAAATATCGCATTTAAAACGTGAGTAATTTTTACACAAGCACTCTCTGTCGTCTGGACAACTAAATGTTTGTCAGCGACATTGAAATGCAAATTGAAAAATAAAAAATTCGAAAATAACAAAAAGCGTTTAATTCACCTTTTTTGTCGGATTGCTCGGCAAGGTGAGCAAGGGAGATGGAAAGAGCAGAAATTTTTCATTGGTCATATTCAATGGAACTTTTGTTGGGCTTTGTACAAACGTTTAGCATCACAACAAGAAAAAATACGTATTAAATTTGCCGACAGGCACCTTTTATAGACAAACTGAATCGTTTTACCAAACGGAAACTTCACTATTGTTCGAAATATTTTCCATATCTCCGGATACAATAATCACTTTTCCATTTTCACTTGCTCCCATTCGATACACTTTTTCTCATCACTTTAACCATTTCCGGTTATTTCTGAAACAGCCAAAGTGTTTACGAGTTACTTTATGTGTGCATTTTTTAAAGTTTACTCTCGATTTCGTTTAATAAAATGAAAAAAAAAAAATACTGAAGAATATTTCAACAAACTTTGAACGAAACATTTTACATCATAAAATTTTGAAATGCAAACACGACTTTGTTTGTTGACTTCCAATTCGCGACATTTTCCGTGAAAAAATTTTCACATTCAGAAAAAGAAGAATATTTTGGGTTGAAAATGTCAGTTTGACATTGATTTGAAATCAATGATTCTAGAGAGACAAATGTATTTTATTGATATATGCATTTTATTGACATTGATTAACTTACGTTTTATAATAAAACCAATGAATTAATTTTAAACCAAAAAAATGATGATCAATATCAGTTTATAAATAGAACAATAAAATATATTCAATTTGATGAAAAAAACAAAGGGAAAAACATTAAATTTTGTCACCATTTTTCTAATTTAAATTTTTTTTTCAATCCGAATATATGATTGCATGCTCTGATCAATAATATTATCCATAGATTTTCTCCATGATTTTCTATGAATCACAACTAGTAAAATCCTATGATTTGGAGTCGTGCTTGAAGTAAAACTATGAATGAAAAATTTTTCCCCCTCAAAAATGCCGTTTCCACATGTAACAGAGCTTCTGTTGTCAAGGTAGTAAAAAAAAGACTGTGGCTGGCGCTGATTGTTCTTGTACCGATTCTGTAATTATGGTGCGTTACACATGAAAATGGTTAATCAACTGCTGTTTGTTGTACGAAATGGAAGTAATCAAAGTCGAAAATGTACCGGTAAACACGAATTTACGTCGATTTGGTGGCTATTTGTTTATTTAATTACCTGCAAGCCAAACAAAAAAACAACCAAAGAACTTGGAGCCACTAGAACGAGCATCTTTTAAAACTAATGCATGAAATGAAACGTCTAAATTTATCTCGAGATACTCTTTTAATCATAATCATTTCGATGGATGAAATAAAAAGTGTGCGCATTCGTGAATGTTCTCGAAGGGGCCGCATCAAATGGCCGCGGCTAGAAGATGAGAGTGGAGCCGCTTTGGTTAATGAAGACGATGGCGTTTTTTGTGGTCCACTTTTCAGTGTCGGTAAATCGATTCATTTTTTTTCTTGTTGGAAATTTTATGGAGAAAAAAAACGACATAAGATTAATGCCATGTGGTTAACTCGTAATTTGTTGGTGGATTGAGTGCAAGCTGAAGAGTTCATTCATTAACGGCAACAAAAATCTTATGAATCGCGATGAACTCGTTCAAATGGATGTTTCTTGAATGGCTAATAACGACGTAGTTCAACGTCTCAAGAATTTTCATTCATAAATATTGCGGCTCGAAAGTGTTTAAGGTTGTCGCCGCATTGTGATGCTGTAACAGCATTGCTGTTTCCTTGGTGACTTGCCGTTTTTTTTTGACAAAAAAATTCCCGATAATCAGACGTCGTCATGAATAATTCTTCTAATATTTAATCAACTCTTCTATTTGAAAAGGAAAAGATGACAGAAATTCGGTGATAGAATGATTAATGACTGCTACATATTTGTTACCACTCAAATGAAGTTGCTTGAATGAAAATCCCCCAATGCAACAACCAAAATGTCCGACGCGACGCATTCATATATCAATATGTTGCGCTTCAATGAGCCGGTGATATAATTGTCAATCACATTACTAAATTGACGAAAAATGGTCATTGAAACGTAGAAAGAAACGAAACCATAATCGAAGATGTAGAAAAGACCAAAAAACGAACACTTATTATTTGTTCAAAGGATCAGAAATACCGAAAAAGATGCAACTATAAAAAGATGGATATATGTGGAAGAAAACGAGACATTTACGTGTTTTTTCTTCTTCGGTTCAATCGCATTGATAAATGAAACGTGTGTACGAGCAAACGCAGGAAAACTATTCAATTAATAAATAAATTGGTTAATTCATGAATGCCCGTTTCTCTCGATGTATGTACGACAGGATAAAAGTTCTGAAATGGTATAACGACTCAAAATACTCTCTCAAACTCGGTGGAATAAAAACCATTGACTAATAAAATATTTATGCATTTGAAATGGAATGAAAACGCAACCAAATGAGAAAGAGAATCAAATCATTAATCTTACTTGACGATCGGTGAAACTGAAACAGTTTTATTCGTTACAGACGGCATTAGTAGCTGGATATGTTCCTTTCAGTTTTACCTATTTCAACCCCTTGAAGTCATTTGTCATCATTGGAATTGTCGCAATAAAACCACTTTAGTTGTCATTAAACATATTTCTTCAGCGATGCGATAAGAGCAGGCTGAATCAAGTCTGACAAACAACAACAGCACCATCAGCATCATCACCACGAACAATTACAACATTCTCTTGGTGGGTTTTGTGCTGTTCATGCGATAAATTTATTGATGTGCTATGTTTTTCAATCAAATTGCATATTACATTTCGAAGGGTCATACACATACACACACACACACGAATTCGTTTGCCATGACATTTTCTTATTATTGAATTCGTTTGCTGCTGTGAAAAGTGATCCATTTACATTGTGAAACCGATAGTTGCGTTGAAAGTTCCTTCACACAAACACAATTGAAGCGCATATTAGAATAAGCCATTTCCTTCATTGCTCTACGTATGATTTGTTATTTCATTTGAACGAAAATTTGAGGTTTCCTAACTGCTTTTTTCCATTTATACGCTCTATAATTATTTCAATGTTTTGTAAAACGAAAATTAAACGGTTCTACTTTGCGGTGTACCGTCGTCGGTTGTTGTCGTTAAAAAGAAGGGGCTGCATTCGCAAATGCAAACTGTCCGATTTCTCTCTGTCGAACGGAACAAGGAAGCGATTTTGTGCATTAGCATAATATTATAACAGTGGGCGATATGTCAGTCATGGTTTTGACCGCATCGACAAAGTGAACGTGGATTTGGTCGAAAACAGGAGAAACAACGAAATAAAGAATTTTTGACTGTCTAGCGGCCAAAATCGAGCAATTTTCCAAAACGCAGACTCCGGAAGTGGTTATTTAGTGGTTAAGGCTATTTTCTCTGTCCGTCGAATGTACATTTGCTGTGTGTACGATGTACAAGTACATGCACCAATAAACACAGAGCCCGCCAACACCGGTCAGAAAAGGAATCGGACAAACCGTTTACGTATAGGTTTCGCGTGTAGGTGAATGAATATAGTGTAGTGTGTGTCATGCATTTCAAGCTAAACGAATAGCCAATTCAACGTACCAAAACAATTTAGTGGCATTCAATTTTTTGAAAAATCGGAATACGAGTACGTCGAAAAAATAATTGTGTATTCGATTTCTCGTTTGCATTGTGAAAACGGTGATGACTATTATTTTGGTGCGTGTAGAGTGCATTGCATATTAACCGAGTTGGTCAAGATGTTGGGTGTAATTGGAGTGCCGAGCACACCATTAAATGGTAAACATTTATCTAATTTCTTCAACGGTTGAGCAGAAATGCATACACACAGGGATCACGGCGGAAAAATGCGCTCGATGAATGTGTCAATCAAAATATCATTTAAATTTTGTGTAGTCGTATTTTTTTCTATTATTTGAACCGAAAAGGTTTCACATTTACAGACGTTTTTTTTTTACACATTTCTCTATCGCATCCAATTGACCCTTCCGTTTCACCGTATCTCTCTCTGTCTCTCATAGGCCAACCGAATATAATAATAATATCAAAATCGGTGCTCGTGTTATCAAACACATATCAAATTAAAACTTCCTCTTTGGCAGAGAGTGTGATTTCCAGTCAACAGAAAACATGAAAAAGGAAACACACAAACCGACCGAGAAAAAAAGACGAAAACATGTTGATTGTTTGATTTGATTGTTTTTTAATTTATTAATAATTTCATTTTCTTGATTTCGAAGCCGAAGCAAATATCGAAAGTGTCTGTCATTAGAATGAAATAAAGGCTAGATTAAAAAAATGGGTGACCTGAACCCTTTTTTCTCTCTTTCGGGATTGAATTGAATATGAAAAGATCTCCACTTTTATCGACCGTCAATAATTGTCGATACAAAGTGAATCCATTCTAGTTATGCCGAAGATTTATGCCTCTCTTGCGATCCATTTTTTGTGTGTGTTGCGGTCAATTCGGATATGCATCGAACCTTCCATCCATCCATACATTTGAATGGACTCATCAAGTTCAGAGAAAAAAACAAAGGCCTCTCGCGCATACCGGAAATGATGTGTGTGCGCGCGGCTTAAATCAAATGCTTACTTTTTCGTTTCTTGAAAATCATTTTCAATAAAACATACTTCATAAAACTCATCGCCACAAGCAACTCTATCCGATCGTTTATGTTCCTCTGGCCAAAAAAAAAAAAAAATATTGAATGAAATGCCCAGTGTACCAGAGGAAGATAGTTGGCCGTAAAACGTTTTCATAATGATTAAATAGCTGCTGTCGAATGTGAAAACCCAACAAAACGGGTACAGACACATAAATACTGGGCCAATTGAAAAATGCTTTGTTCAAGACGGCGTTCGTGTGTGTGTGTGAATTCGGTAATTTTCTTTGATTAAATTGTTAATTGCTTGAATTGAGGTACTTTTCGGCTTACTTTAATAATCGACCAAGAATCATTTCAAAGAGCCCAATTCCACGAGGCGGTGATCGATTTAAACTCGCCGCACTCCAATCTCGTTTTGAATTGACCGATTACTGGCCACAGCATCATCGTCGCACAATTTACGCGTTTTTTTTTTTACTTCTGAGTGCTCTCTTCATTTTGATTTAATTTTAATTGTTTCTTTTCCTATCGGAAACAGCGTTCACGCTAGACAAACAAATCACTAATTGCGTCTCATTAAAGTGTTCGTGGTGTCTTGTGAGTTGTCGACTGTGATGTGACGAGAGATGAAAACAAGAAAGAGATTGATTGCGATATATGTTTCCTTTGCCATCACATTCGATTAAAACACAATGAATTTCCTCGTCGATGAGAATCCGTTCCATGAGCCTCTTTCCATTGAAAGTCTATCGTTGATCACTCGTTCGCTCGCTCACTTGGCGCTATCAAAAATATGCAAAAACACTCATCCACACAAGAATTATGCCAAATGGATATATGTGAATGGAAACTGGCACATTTATTTCATTTTTTTGCAAATTGAATTCACATAAATAACATGTTAAAAGCACAAACACATGGCAAACGTACAATTTGTGTATTGTTCGCAAGTTTTTGCTTGTTTGTGCTGTTCAGCCGTAAAAAAGTAAGCCAATCGAGAAACAAACGGTGGAAAAAATGGTTATTAAATACCAAAAGCCAGCATAAATACATCTATGGAAATAACTTTATTTCACTTTTATCGAAGGCAATTGCAGTTGTTGATTGTTTGGTGAAGAAGATGGAATGCATTTGTTTCGTGCGCAGCATTCAATAGAGATCAGATTGGCTTATCTCTTTCTCTGCGAGTGCATTGTTGTCGTTGTTTCTCTCCCAGTCAACACGAACTAATCATGTACTACATACCAGAAGTGCTCACTCACTGAACAGCAAGTAGCATTTGTGTGATTTATTTTCTCCAAGTGTGCGCGCGCTAGCGCAGGTGAAACAATAGACTCACACTTTTAATTGATTTTAAGCAAAGTTTTTTATATCACAGAGCAATAATGATTAGAGCCAAACATTAGAGGGAGAGATAGGCAGAGATTGGAAAGAAAAAATGAAACAATCGAAGCTGCAATTTATTTTTTATTAAATGTGTCTAAATGAAGAGCGATGAATGGGAAAAACAACAGCAAGCAGCAGTGAAAAGAGAATGCATAATTCGTGGCAAGTTCCAATTATTCATATTCAATATGCACAAACAAAACAACATAATAACGCAGCAGCAGCAGCAGCAGCAGCAGCAGCAGCAACTACTTGGCATTCATGGCATTCCGTTGATGAAATTGATAAATAGTTGTTGATGATGACTTAGTTTTTTTTTCATACGTGCTTCATAATTGATTTCGACACTATTCTGCGCAAAACAAGAAACAACATAATTGCTCACAAGAAAATCATCTCTGTCTCTATCACACACTATATGTGTCTCGCTCTCGCTCTCACTCTTCATTCTCCTATTCTCGTTCTTAGCGATTGTTTTACAACCGAATGCAAAAAAAGTGCAAACAATTACGAACAATTAAATTGCCGTTGTTCTGTTGGATGATGTTAAAGGGCGCGCACCGTTAATCCCAACCGAAGACAAGATCTATGCCAACTGATACACAACAATCATCTCGTTCTGTGTGTATGTAGAACGTGCTGGAAAAAAATTCCATGGCTTCTTCTGTCTTTCTCTCAAGAACGAAACACACGCTCCCTTGATATGTTTGTCTTCATCAGCCTCACAGCACCGGCTGTATACATTTTGTTTATCGCTCACAACAATTAATCTATTTCAAATTCCATTTGATATGAATTGTTAAGCAGACGTCTCTAAATAATAAGGAAGATTACTGCCGTGAGAATCGAGCATCGATTCTGCAGCGCACGTACTCGCTCGCTCGCAAACAAACACCCCGAAATTAAAATAACAACAATTAATAATAACTCGTTCCGAGAGTGTTGTGCACACCACCACCGAGCACAATAAGAAGAAAAAATAATTATTTCATTTTCATCTTTCATTTCGGTTCATGCCACCTCTGCCTCGGAGATATGTATAAATACTGAATGCAATTAAAAAATTGCCGTCATCGTTTTTTCTTCTTTACCGCCAACGATTACAAGCGAACATAGGGCAAAAAAAAAACAGTGCACAGAATTTCGTTTAATTTGTATAATGAGCGGCAATCGACTCGATTGAGCAATGTGAAAGAAGTGCGAAAATTAGAAAGAAATTGAACGTTGAGATAGAGAGAAATTTTACGATTAAATGCGGTAGTTGTGCAAGTTGCAAAACAAGGAACATGAATATGGATGAATGATGAACTTTATGCGAACGAACGAAACGTACACACACACACACACACACACACACACACACACACACACACACACAGCGAAATGGATTAAGTACGTTTGACGTGAAAACGACGAAGACATTTCAATTACTCGCAACTAAAGCAAAATATGAAATATGGAAACAATACAAATGCTAATGATTGAAACGCTTGTGTGTACCACATTTTCAATCAAAATAAATATGTTACACTCCACAATCGCTCGCTCGCTCTCTCTCTCTCTCTCTTCGTCCCACTCATTCTCATTCTCCACTTGTCGGTAAAAGAAATATGCACAGCATCGTCAGTTGATTAAGCAGTGCATCTTCTCATCACTTTACCACAATCGCTAAGTCGCATGTTTGTTTCCATTGTTTTAGTTAATTGCAATTTAGTTAGATAAAATTGCATAAGTTAATTACGCGTATGGGCTGTGTTTTTAGATGAATTTGCGCGATCCAGTTCATGCAAAGAGCTCAAAGAAGGAAATCACATCGAGAGAGCGAGATATGTTCACTTGATTACTCTTCTTCTCTATGAATTTTTTGTTCCGTCAATTTTGGTAAAATAAATAATAATTTTCGCTGTGATTGTCTGTTCGTATCACGTGTTTATCTCTCTCTCTCTCTCTGTCTGTGGAATCGTGAAAATTTTTGTATCTTTTTTTATGAATGGTAGCTTTTGATTCAGAAGCCGACACATCAAGGAAATGTGAAGTAAATGAAAATAATCCGATATAATTTGCTATAATTCTTTTCAATGATTATCGGTTAATGTCGGTGTAAAAAAGGGCAAACATAGACCAAGAGAAACTCAGCATTGTAGACAAGACTGTCTGTTTCGGCATGATTCTTTTTGACGCCATCGATCGTTTACATCACACTCTCTATCTGCGATGGTTGGCTCTGGCGAGAGAGACACACCAATGACGCCAAGTGCTTGGGCTTTCTTTTTCCCGTGTGCAATCGACACATTACACAAAAACAAGGGTACTAGGCTAACCGAAACTCATCGCTTCTGCTGTTGCGTTATTTTTCTCACATCTTCACCGAAAACACAGTCACACACTCAGCCGAAAACAACAGTTTCTTTTTTCGCAGTTTTGTGAAAAGTGAGAGAAGTTGAGAAATGGAAAGAAGGAAACAAATAAAAATAGAGTGTAATAAAATAGATATGGATCAATTAGATTTTTGTCTAGTGCACATTCGGTGTTTGTGTGTGTGTGTGTGTGCGAACGCAAGTTGCATTCATTATTATGAAAATACGTATAATTTATTTGATTACACCTTTAACAATATTTTTCTTGTTGTTGTTGATTAAAAACAACAGATTTGGATTTGATTTTTGTTTTTCGTTCGGTTTGACCAGGTTGTTCCGTTTTTGATGGCAATTCGTTTTGATTTGGTGCCACAACAAATGGCGACTCATCAAATAGTAGACATTTCTAGCACCTTCGACTAAATGCAGCGATAAAAATCAATGAATTTTTGCCACCAAACACACACAAACACAAATGATCTTTATCCGACAATCGACGGGAGTAAAAATGGGAAAATATTTACAGTTCCGTTTCTTCTTGTTTTTTTTATTGCTATTTGGAGTGAATGAGCCGAGCCGTATATGCAACAAACAAACAGCAATGAAACATTTAAGATGCCATAAAAGTGTCGACCGAAATGGAGAAATAAAAACCGAAAACATATGTGTGACTCTTTATGCATGTGTGTCATGTTGAAATGTGTGCAATTCTTGGCTTGCACCTGTTTTATTGCCCGAGGTATGTTTGTTGTTTAGCCAATCCATTTATTGCTGCAATTTTTGTTTTCATCGAATAATTTACATTACTTGAAGTTGCAGGTTAATTTATTTTCGTTTAGGTTTTAATTAGTTTCTTGTTATCAGATCTTCCGACTATTCAACCCACATGCATCATAGCACATTATTAATCACCCAAAAAAACAATAACCAGTGTCAATGGATTGAAATTAAATTGTTGCCTGAGTGTGTTAATCTACTGTCGCTGATAATGTCGATGTGTGTTTGAAAAATGCTTAATGTTTACCGGCTGTGTGTCATCTTTAAAAATGGTTCAGATTCCCCGTTTTGACACCTAAAATCACCGATTTGGTGGATAAAAATGAAGATTTAGTCGATAAGAACCAGAATTCATCGGCAATTCAATAGGAATTTGGTGGGCAGTGGCCACTTATTTGTCAACATCCTGATTTCAATCACAAATCCAAATCAAAATCCAATTAATTCATCCGCCTGATTGAACATCAACGCACAAATTAACATACAATTCAAATTAGGGATCTGTCAATAAATATCATGGAAAGTCCTACTGCATGTTTTACCACTCTATCGAATCTATATCGCTGTTCATCGGGGAAACCAAATTCAATTTTTCTCTTTTAATTAATTTGGTAACAAAAGTGAGCGCGCGACGCGACTAAGCGTAAAATGTTCTAGCACATTGTAAATTTCTTTTCTCTTTCCACATGAATGATTCGAACCAAGCAAAACCAACTGTTGGTTCATGCTCTCTCTCTCTCTCTCTCTTTCTCTCACTCACTTCGCCCGAGCAAGAGCGTAGTGTACTTTATACATTTCATTTCTATTGACACAAAGGCAATACATATAATGAATTCGATCAACAAAAGGAATATTGAAGCACACACGGAACAAAAATACAAAAGTCAAATTAAAAATTAAACATTTATTTCATTTTTGAAAGGGGGAACAAAACAGAGAGTGAGAAAAGGAAAGAAAATTGTTTCAGTTCGTACGTCAAATTAATATATGATATTGAGCACAAATTTGGTTTTGATAGATGAAGAACAAGGTATTTGAATGCACTTATATAAAAAAACATGAAGACGAGGAAAAGTGAGTGAGCGAAAATGTAGTTATAAAATTGGAATTGTGTATAATAATCATTTTGGAATGCTGTGGTTTAGTATATTCTCCAGGGCGAAGACATGCATTGTGAGGCGCAATGAGCTTCATCGTTCAACATATGGATACGTGTAGTTCCAATGCACATCCTTAGCGCTTCTTGTTGTTGGTTTTTTATTCATTCATTGGTCGTAATAAAAGTTTTTAGTGCCTTCAAAGTGCGCGCACGCTGCTTGCGCGCACATCACACACAAACACACTGACAAAATTCCCCATTCGTTGAATTCTCGTTAGCATGTTTGCGAGGGATAATTTGTGGCTAATTTAAACTTGAATGTCCATGGTCCGCAAAAACTGAAATTAAAAATGTTAATGGAGCAGAAATGAATTTGTGTGCTAAGGTTCCAATTTCGATTTTTCTCTCGCTCTCCCTCTCGCCGACTCTGACTGACCATTTCGATTAGTGCGCCAAATAACACAAAAACAGGAATCAGAGCCGAAACGAAATAAAAAACACAAAAGGTTTTCAGAGAATTCGGTCGGCTCATTTTGGAAAGACAACAAAAAATTATATCATAGTGTTTTTCGTTGATTTTCTGTAAACCTTCCCAAAATTTTACTACATCGCGCGCGAACGAGAGACACACTGTAATTTTACCGTGTCCATTCATTCACAAGAATCAATGCTATTAAGCCCATTGGGCTTTGATTCGACGCTCAGTCGCGTCGTTTCGCTTTCGTCCGCTAAATAACAGATGATAGGATTGCGTGATAGACCAAATCAAACATTTATAATAAATATTAGATCATCATAATTTGTGTATGCGACGGAAATGTTTAATACCGGAGCCGGAGCCACACACAAAAGACGAAACAATGGGCATGTTGTTTGGTATTCGAATCTTGGTGTCGTGCATTTTCATTGTATGTGCCGCCGTGTGTTTGCATTGTGCACATGCAAGAGCCGGCAAGCGCATTTTCGAGGCTCTTTTGTTTGTTCAGCCCAGTGTATTTCTATGGATTCGATTGATATATAAATGTATTTTATGACGCACACCGACCCAATCGATCAAATGAATCAACTGCTGGTGTAACGTTTAACATGGCACACCATCAAACAAATGCTTGATTCTAATAATTCTTTTCAGTTGGCATTGGAGTGAATATTTCATTTGGCCACCGGCTCCCCTGAATCAAAATGGATTGCGTTTAGCGTGCATTCCACAAACAATTGACGATTAAATGGAATCCATATGGCGGCTGGATAGCATTTATTCAATATTGATATTCTTCAGGTAACATATAGCTCGTCGATGAGCGGCCAGCCACACTGAATAACGTACATGCCGAGATCATGCGATTCCATTAATTTGACCATTTGATGTTTGGCATTTGATTCAATGCTCAATACTTATCGAGATTGCAACGTCAAATATTAAATTTGACCGATGGAAAATGAAAACGGAATCATAAATAAGAACACGATAATTGAATTCTTGTCAGAAACGGAAAAAAATGAGCCGTAGCATGTTCATGTCACACACAATAGCTTTTCAATCAATTTAAATGTGATTTAGTTGAGTTCGAAGAATTTTTTGCTTCGAAGACTCATTTCTTCAAAGAACGGAACTATCCTTGATCCCATTTTTACGTATAATTCAAGTTTTTTTTTACCTTTGTCCTTCTCTTTTCTGCCTTATTCCTCTTTTTTTGTCTCCTTTCCATTTCCTTCAAATTAATTTCTCATCAAAAATAAAACACATTCGTTTAATTCATGAATTTTGGTTTTTTAATGTCGTTGTTTTTCAAAAGTGGATCTTAAATATTACACGGATTATTTATGCTCTATAAAAATAATAACGATAAATTCGAAATACATACAAAATAATTATGGTTATATCGATTAAATCTTAATGTCTAAAGGGTTTTTTTTCTGCTTTTTTTATATTATTATTTGCCAAAAACATTTTAAATACCGTTTCATTTTTTCTCTTACGAATAGTCTCAAAGATCATCGCTAAATTAATCTATACTTCGATATCAGATTCATCGCCTGATGCATTGTGTGTGGATGGTTGTTTTGTTGGCCATGGCTGTGATGTTTTCGGTGAATGTGATGGCAGACTCGAGGCGGCTGGACTCAAGCTATGTGGTCTCGGTTGTTCTGGACTAAGCCGTTGTGGCGGTGAAGTGCTTGGCAGCCGTGATGTTGGATACAGACTGTTCGGTGGACTTAAGGGTAGAAAGCCAGCCCCAGGCATTTGTGGCACCATTGCCAATGGGCGATGTGGAGCTCCAAACATGCTTGCATGTTGTGATGCAATTCCATTCATTCCATTCTGTAGAATTTGCTGATAGTAACTCTCAACGGATGACAGATTCGATGGCGGCATTCCGATCGGATGACCAGCACCTGCCATCATTAATGGATTGGTCGCATACGATGGCAATCCCTCCATTTGACCATACCGTGCTGCATAGGCACGCTGATATGCCGCATAATTGCCAGCTTCAACAAACAATTCCAAACCAACGGACGTTTGACGCTTCCATTTCGTTCTGTAAACCATAAAAAAAATCGAATTATAGTAAAATCGATAAATAATAATAAAGAAGGATCGAGAGTTTTATCGTTAATTTCATTGATAGAAACAAAAAAAATAATAAACGGAATTTATAGCCATCGAGCGTGTGATTTAGAAAATTGAAAACAACAAAAGATGAATGACAACAGCAGAAAAAAAAACTACGGCGTGAATGATCTTAGATCCGGGTTTCGGTTCGCTCGAATGGAAGTGTCGGAGCTGCAGACAGGTAGAAATATATAAATGACCGAGAATTGGAAGTCGGTTAAGTAAAAAAAAAAGAGCGATAAAACTGTTCGAAATAGTGGCAGTGGATTTATATGTACAAAACGATTATTAATATGAATAAGAGTGCTAAAGCAAGAAGCGGATTGGTTTGGATCGGATCAGGTAGCGGTAACTTGGCTCTTTATACAAATCATATTTTTTTCCAAGTCTTTAATTATCCTCGTTCGGTCGTTTAAGAGCTTTGTCTTATAGAAATTAAAATTATTTATCTCTACTTCTGGTATTTCGTTTCTATTTCTCTCTCTCTCTCGCTCGTTCTCTGCGTTTTTTTTTCACTTCAGTCGTTCGCTTTGACTTTGCAGCGGCCGAGTTTTTGTTTCCCAATCTCCATTTATCTCTAATTATAGCAATATAAGTAACCGAATGGACGAAACTTTTAAAATGGACTCGACTGCAATTGTTTCAGAAGGCATGTGTTTGTGTGTGTGCGAGAGTGAGTGAGTGTGTTGTGATGTGGTCAAATGAATATCCGGATCGAGTGGCGCCGAAACACTTGCACAACTTTTGAAATAGAAAGCGAACACATTTTGACCAAAGAGAAGAACATAACTCGCTGAATGGCGCCAAATCCGGGCCAAATATTATTTTTCTTTTGTTCAACTCATCATCATCATCATTTTTGCAGTAAAATAATCCAATGCAAGAAGCAATTATCCTGCCGTGTCCTTTTCTTATCTATTCATATGCATGTGTTTGTACGAAATTGGCTATTTTCGCATTGAAACCGTCAATCATAATTAATTGTCGACCTGCCGGATAGAGAGAGAGATTGGCAACAGGCGCCCAAGACGAAAATGTTCAACGATTTTCGGTGTCGCCGAAGTGCAATTTCTGAACAAAAAAAATGCGAAATCTGTTGTTTTTTCCAGCTTGTGCATACGACTACCTAGGATCGATCGGTCAGAGGTGTTTCACCTACCAACCGAGCCAATCAATCATGCACAATTCTCTTCAAAGCGATCGACTGCTGCCCATCAAACTATTACACATCGACAGCAAGTCGACATCAAGTTGGAAATTACCAACACAACAATAACAAAATGCTCTTAAACAATGCGTAGCAAATTATAAAACAAATAGGCTTTTGTTGATGTCGACAATGGAAAGGAGGCAAAAACAACAAAAAACAATACCAAACTCATGCGAAATATGAAAGAACGGAATGATGAGAGAAAACAAAAGAATATCAAACAGAGAGTTTGTACGCATTGCACACCGGCAATTTTCATTTTCAGATAAATGACAACACATTGATGAAAGCAAATGTGGTTACAGAGTGAACAAAAAGAAGAGAACGAAGAGAACTGTGAGCAGCAGAAAAGGAAGGCTCAAAACGTAAATAGATAATCATAATAATAACAGAAATATGCATTACTTTTTATTCTGAGGGTACAGAGAGGAAAAGAAGCCGAGCGCCAGGCGCCACGTCGCATAAATTGCACCAGCACAGGCTCAGGTAAACAAACCGACGAGAAAAACCCAAAAAATAAAATAAAATGACAACAAGACGATAGAGAAGCAAAGAGAGGCAGAGAAAAAAAAACAACGAAAAATAAAATGAGATTCAAAAGAAGAAGAAAAAACGCAGCAAAATCGTACATTAGCCTGTCTAAGAGTTCTCCTTTTTTTCATAATCCCTATCTAAAATAAATATAAATAGGTGCTTCGAATTGTTTTCGTCGTCATCGTCGTCGCTGTTGCGGTTTTGTCGAGTGCATCTCAACACAATGGTGATTGCATAAAAGCTACAACTCCCACACGGTAACAAAACAAAATCAGCATCCAACCAAAAGAGAACAAAAGAAATTATATTGCCGAAAAAAGCAGCCACAACGAGAAGAAGAGAGAAGTGAAGAAATAGGGATTACATAAATAAATTCCATATCTCTATTGTTATTTTGTTTGTTAAACTGTCCTTATTAAATGCCATTATATTATTTTATGTCTAAATGATTTTTGGCACCTCAACGCATACGCACTCTTGCAATCTCAGTCTCACGCTCTCTCGTCCCGACCACTCAATATCTTCTTGAATATCTGGAGAGCTTTTTTATTTGACAATCTCTCACACTGAAAATGCGATTACTAGTCTCATCTCCAATCGGGATGGGAAGGAAGGAATGCGAAAGGATGTGTAAACCTAAAATCCAATAAAATAACGGAAATTCGGTGTGTGAGTGTCACACCTTTTCGTTTATTGTGTTATCGCTTTTCGAATTGTGTCTTTTTTTCGTCGTCGTCTTGAGATTGTTGGTATGGTGCCATAAACACATCGTCTTAATCGTTTCGTGGGTGGTCAAATGACAAAATTATTATTTGCATTAAGTCTTGGGATCGCTCAATTTTATCAGATTCATTCCGTCGAATGCGTTTATAATTAAGCGTCGCTGTGTTTTTCTCTTTCTTTTGGTTCAGTTTTCGTTGTCACTGTAAGTGAAAAGTGATTTCCATCGCACACTGTTTATACATTAGCATAAAATACAGCAAACGCTTTCACATAAAATTTAACGAAAAACCGTTCAGGCGAAAAACCAAAATGATTTCATTCGTTGCCGAGTCAATGACGACGACGACGGCAGCGGCGTTGAAAAAGTGAAAGATTACCCCATTGCGCATTGGCTAATGTACTTGTACATACATACTGTGCTGTTTATACCGTGTCTAATTTATTGAAATGGAAATGGTAGTATAACTTTCGTGAAGTGGCAGAACGAAATTGCAACCATAGACAAAAACCTCGATTTATGAACCCATAATTCGAGAAATTATACTTTGAGCATAGCGAGGCATCGGAGAGCGAGTGAATGAGTGCGCGTGAGAGAGAATGAGTGAGACATTTATGCGAACGCGTTCAATAAATAAATACACTTGGGCCTGGGTTGAATGGCTTTATCATTTCGTGTTTGCCAAGCGTAAAATATTGTTCGACATTTGTCGCATTATGCTTGTTGTGTGTTTGTATTGCTTGCTCCGTAATTGAAAAGGCGTCAATATGAATCATTTAGTTAATACCAATTTTTGCTGCATTGATTCGAACAGCCGAGTAATATAATAAAGATACAAAATGGTTTTTTCTTTCTCTCTCTCTCTTTTGCTCTCTTTGTTTGGCTGTTTTGCTCCATAACCGATAAGCGGTACGGGAGATACAAAATAAAAGCCGCTGACTCATTCGCCTCTCTGTGTGCCAAAACGAAGGAAAACTTCAACCAAATCAACTAATTTCCATTGAATAACAATTTATTTTGCTCCCACTTGTACAACAAAAGATAATAACCGAACCGAATCACCGCAAAACTACGCATCATAGACTCATAGCTCATTGTTCAACCACATTATTTCATTCGTACGCCGAAAACAATAAATTCCGTAAATCATATCAAATTCGACGAAATGGAAAAACAAACCAACAACAACAATCTGAATTGAGATCACTTACCGTCGATTTTGGAACCATGTTTTCACTTGTGTGTCGCTGATACCCAATTTATTGGCCAACTCCATACGATCCTGTACACTCAAATACTTCTGACGACTGAAACACTTTTCCAAGCTGTGCAATTGATGGTCAGTGAAAGCAGTGCGAGCCTTGCGTTGTTTCTTATTGGACATTCGATCCGATGGCAATGAACCACTACGGTTTGACTCGTTTAGGTCATCATCTTTACCATCTGGAATTTGTCAATCACGAAAAACACGACATTTTAATAAAACTATGTGGACTCAACGCTCAATTTATTACGAAACAGTGAAAAAATTGAACTGTCTACATTATGAATCGAATTTTCATTTTTTTTGAATCAATTTTTAAATCAATTTTTTTTTGTTTTGAAAATCCAATTAAAATCTGAAAGTTCAATTTTTCCATCATATTTTTTTTTCAGTCAATTAAAACTTATTTAAACCAAATTTCACAATAATTCAAGTAAATTTGAAACTTTTTCGAATTCAAAGAAATAAGTTGAAAACTAAAATTAAATCAAACTTACGATTGCTTCCATCGGTGCTTTGGCCATCAGCATCGTCTGATCCATGTAAATCATCATCGTCACTGTCACAAAATGTGTCTTTGCGTTCAGCGGTTGGCATTTGTCCGGGGATCATCATGCCGAAACCATGATGATTCATCGCCGAAAAACGTTCAAGATGTTGTAGATATTCGGAGTTTTGTGTTGTCGGCGCTTTTTCAACGGCAGCCTTCGATAAAATGTCAGTAATCATAAAACTCGGTCGATTAGCAACTAAATTGCGACTTTGTGCATTCATGTTGCTATTTTCATTCGATTTTCCACACACTGTCATTGTTCAATTGTACAAAAACTTGCACTTCAATAAATGTTTATGAACGAAACAAAAGCAAATAATTGACTCGATCAAATGTATGAGCAGAAGAAAAACAAAAAACGAAACGCGCACAATACACCAAAATAGTTTATGTCGTCGAATAGTAATAATAATAAATGTAACAAAGACTTTGAATCGTGTGAAATGAAATGGTTTAGTTTGTTGTTGTTGTGAATTTTAGGCGAATAAAATGCGCTATAACATCACCCAACCAGTTCTAAATGTGTACTGACGAAACAACGATCTCGAGAACCGAACGAGTGCTACGAATGACGAACGATGGAATAAACGATGTGTGTATGTGTATATTATATCGTTCGGATATATGCAGCCGATTGATGCATAGAAGTAGTAGTGAGGCCTCAACATATACTCGTTGATTCTGCCTCATTCCCCGTTTGTTGGTTCGTTTGCTTTTTGGTCTCCGTCTCATCGAAACCGTGAGTGTGTGCATTGAGGGCCATTTACGCATGTATATGCGTAACGTGTTCGTTTGCTTTGGTTGCCTCAAGAACATTGCGGCAAAGCAAATATACAAGTGGAAAATGGGCTCCGCCTCCAGGGCATCGTATATTTATTAGTGTCTATGTACTCTGGCATTCATTTTACTCAATGAGGTATTTGTTTGGTCGTAGAATGGGTGTTTGCGTGATTTCATTCCCTCCATTCGTTCTATGTACTGATGAACGCGAGCGCCGAACGATATATAACACGGTTTTGGGAGAGCAAAAGACAGAGATAGCCGATTGAAACGACGCGCACTGCATACTAAAGCAAAATTAACGCATAACCAAACGAATTGATGCGAACGCGTTTGATCGTTGCATCAAGCCTTGTACTTATGGAACTTATAATGTGAATTGCCTTCGAATATCTAAAACCAGATAAGTGATGGTTAGCTAGTTTTGGCTGAGTTCTACACTTTGTAGTTTTTTTTCTTCTTCATCGTTTGTCGTTTCGTTTGTTCTTTTCTTTAGTATCATTTTATTAAATTTTCATCATCGATTGAAGGAGAGAAGAGAAAAAGTAACGTCGAAATCCATCAGAATGTACCCCAACTACCAACACACATTGTATTGGCCGTTTTTTATGATATGTATTCAGTGCAAGTGGATGGGAGACAAACGTACGAGAGGAAGAAATTACGCCACGTCTTATGTATATAAAAGGCCATTTTTACAGTATTTTCATCTATTCAGAGACTCGGTTGATATTCCATTTAATGGAAAAGGAAATGGTTGTTTTATGTGGAAAAATTCTATGCATTTGGATAATATGCGTATCAAGCCATCCGTTTTCTCAACTTCCTCCTGCTTGCTTGCTCGTCTCTCACCATTATGTGCCCGTTTTGAGATGCTATTTTACTCGATGTGTGTTTTTTTTTCTGCTGCTGCTGCTACTGATGGCTGCTCTCTTTGTTGTTTTTGTGTCGGTTTTTATTGGGCTTTTAGATTGCTTCCAGTTTAATACAGAGAGACACAGAGAGAAACATCCAATAGAAAATAGTAAGTAAACATTTTGCATGCAACATTAAAATGAAAATTCAATAAGCGATTTACTTGGAATCGACTCTCGGCTGCAGAACGGTTGAAATATCGACCCATTTGTGACTGAATACTGAGGGTAACTATATCGATTTGATCGAACGATTATACGTTTGTACACACAATATGATATATACATCGATTGGGGTCACAATTCTCATTTCTTCCACATAAAAAGATTTCCTTGAATTTTTCAACAAATCGAACAAGAAAATTAGTTTGTCATTTCTTTGATTCGTTTTTTTCTTTCGTCACAGAAAAACGCTATAAATACCTAATTTCGCTATATCTTTTGGCCTTTAAAGCGTCAGTCCTCCGCTTGTCAAGCATCAAATTGTTACACTTAACATGAAAAAAATGAAGTGTAATTGAAGCGCGATAATTCTAAATGACGTTATCACGTGTTTGGAAAATTGCCACATTTTCAGCGAATCGAAAAAAAAAGAATCACACTTTTTCTAAGTGTCGAGAGGCTGCACAACGTCTGTCTCCCTTGTGAAAAGAGCAATTTTCTGCTGAGCTTACCATTTATGATTTTCAACGCAATTTTCCTTCTCGACATTTTTCCGCTCGAGGTTTTTTCTCTCTCGCTCATTCGCTTCGTCTTTATTAGCCGTCATAATAGCATAACATGAAATATTTATTTGCGAGACATGAAACAACTTTTTTTTCGCTCTTCATATTTATGCAGGACGGTTTTTTTTTATTCGTACTGTGGTGGCTGCTGCTGCTGAAGTCTGTAAATGTATCAGATGATGTGTTGTCACCGAATGAAAGAATCTAATCGATCAATGTAGAGAATCAAAATACCATAAATTGGTGAACGCGCGATGAACGGCATAAAATAAATGTTTGCTCGTGTGATTATGGCATAAATACATTGATGTTAACTCAAGCAGTAAACCGCACAATTTTTTTTTCCTTCTTCTTTCCATTTCGTTATGGATCCGGCCATCGAAATATGAATGAAAACTTTGTGGAACCACGGCAACCTTCTCTTATGACAGAATAAAAAACTATGAAACAGTCGATTTTCGTTTTAATTTTTCTCGTCACATAATTCGAGAGTTTTTTTTCTTCGCTCCACTCTCTTCCGTTGTGCATTTTTACAGGACTTTTGTTTCATGTTTCGTGTCTCTTTTCCGCATTAGCGAATTTCGGCTCATTCACTCAAGTCAATAAATCAAATCGGTTGACATTGAACATACGCCACACGAATATAGAAGATTTTTTATTTCGTTACTTCGAAAAGACACTCTATCGTTGTCGACTTGTCATCGGCTCAAAATGTTGACACAACGAATATAAATAAATAAATGAATAATAATCTGCAACAAATACCGTAACTAATCCGGTGCGTAGTGCGAACCGCATTCTATTCACACATTATGGAATATGATGCTTGATACGCTGATTTAGTGATGGAAGTGCAGCGATTATTCATGTGGTTTTTGGCTGTGTTTCGGTCGTGTGTGTGTTTTTGAAGTGAATTTCGATTCACTTTCTTTTGTGTGTTTCGACCACGCGCAACATGTTTGGCTTTTAAAGAGCATTGGCTGCATTTGGATGGTAAATAGGATATTAATTGCGGCGACACGTGTTGACATAGTGGATTTTCGTTGAAATTTACCAAACAAGTGCACGGCCCAAACCAACAACCCCCTCACACAAAAATCCGATTAATCGAAATGCATTTGAACATTTTAGCTGAATGATTCAAATGTGATTGCCATTCAGTGCAGGAAACCACAAATGGCCTTAAATTCAGCCAACTCTCTTGGATGCATTGCCGCGGCATTGAAAATATCACTCCAACTATGGCATTTATATAAATTGATAATGTGCATTTAAAATCGATGCTTTTTGCAAGCTAATAAATTTCTCACGGACCAATATGAATCAGACGATGAAAAATTCTCCCTCTTTTCATTTTCTCGCTGAACGAAACTGCAACTTCATTCTGCATTTATTGCAATTAAGTCGTTGCAAATGCGGCACTTAACAATAAAATAGTAGCCAGAACAGAATTAAGCCGCAAAAATGCCTTTTACTTTCCCAACAAAGAACCAAAATTGGATTATAAAGTCAATTCATCGTGCCAAACACAAAATAATAATAACGATAAAGACGTTACTCGTTTTTTTTTCATTCCATTTAATTCCATGGCAGCCGAACAGAAAAGTAAAAAAAAAATCATATAACAATAGCACACAATCAAAAGACCTTAATGTTGACGTGCGAATGGATGAGGCGGAAAAAAAAGGATAAAAGATTTGAAACATTTGAAAACAATGAAATCGCATTATTCTCTCTGTTCATTTGTGATCGCTTTCGATTTTTATTGCGAATTCGCAACGTCAATGCGCGTCGCAATCTCTTTTGAATTGATGCGCTCACAAGAACAGCCGTACGCGCACGTTTCACACAAGAACCAAATCAAAAACTGTTCAAGTTAAGGCTTCGTTCGTTCTGCTTTCAATGTCAACGTAAAAGATGATGAATTCATTGATTAATATTTGTGACGGACACAAAATGTTCCGCCATTTTTTCATTCGACGTTTTTAATGAATGTTTAGTTGGCGATGATAAGGCGAAGAAAACGGCGGACAACCTGCAATTTATTATATTTTGTGTGTTTGCTGGAATGTGCTTTTGCTGTTGTATCGGAAACAAAACGAAAAATACTACATATATGCTTCGGTCAAAAGACTTTTGGATGAGAACGCGAACGAGCGAGTCCGCGCGCATCATTGATGAAAGTCCCGTGGATTCTAAAGCCCGTTGATTTTTCGAAACGAAAATTACTAACGAATTTCTGTCCATTGCGAAAATGACCGACGAAACGATTTTATTTATTATGTCGAAGCCCGTAATAAAACATTGCAGCAACGTAGAAATTACAATGAGCCTGCAGCAATTACGCGTTAAAAAGCAAAATAAATGCACAAAATTCGTTTTGATCAATCTTTTCGAATGAAGGACACACACACACACACACAACAGATGCCACAGCCACAAAAGGTACCACAGAGATGATTTAATCGAACAAAAGTGCAGCTAAATATTGAACAATAAACAAACTGAATGGTCGTCGCTTCATTTTTTTATATCGTCGGTCGTCGCTCAACGACTGCAGCGCACAATGTTCTTTAAATCACCGGCTGTTTGATTAAATGTGCTGAATCAAAATTGGACAAACGGACATAAAAACTTACATTTAATGCACTAAATCGACCAATTCAACAACCAGAAATGACAGCACCAAAGACACGGTGAACATTTCTTGCACAAGCAGCCGTATGAAGTGGATATGTATTTTGTGTAGGATTATTTTGAAGCAGCTGTCGCTACATGTCGTTACGGAATGTCACTTGTCCTTCTATGAACAAAAAAAAAACAATAATTATTTTATAGACTAAACGCAATTATGCAAATTTTCAAGAGCATTGGTAATCTCCCAATTGCCATAATTATAAGCATTTTGCTCTTTATGACATGTATTTAAAGGATTAAAATTATCACCTATTTTTTTTTCAACAGTTTCTGTTTTGTTCATAAATTAAAAAATTGTTGAGTTTTCGATGAATGAGCCGGTCATTTCCTTTTTGAATGACATTACGAAGAAAGAAACGGTTTAACTCTCAATAAAAACGGATGAGAAAAGAGCGACTGCTGCTGTTGCGAAAGGAGTATTTCTGCATTAGCCAAATCATTCCTTTGGCTGATAGGTCTGTGCGATCATTCATCGGAATGATTTGCGATAATTTCGCTTTTTTTTCGTCGTCATTGTCTGCAAAATTGTCGAAAAAGGTAGGCAACGAAGCAAAAAAGGTGAAGATGTATTTTTAAAAGAAGTTCGTTCTCCTTCATCCCAAATAGCGAATGATGCATAGAATGTGTATGCGTATAATTGGGCTTGTAGCAGTTTTTATTCGTTTTTTGTTCGAAATTGAAATGAATGTAATTTTATTTAATGGAATGCAACTTATCTGGATTTAAATTGTCTCATTCAAGCGATTAAAGTTTGTTCGTGTTTTTCTTACGTGTGTATTGATCATTTGGTTGTTGCGTTGGCAGGGTTCATTGGTTGGGTTTGACGTTAAATTAATGTAATTACGATTGTTAAGCAGCAAATTTTACGCGTAAAAAACGAGAGAAGAGAAGAAAAAAAAAACGAACCAAAATGGCAGAAAATAAAAATCGTCGATTTCAGCCAACAAATAAATATATGAAATGTGTATTGGTCGTGTGGTCATTGAAATGGTAATGTTGGCCGTTTCGCGCGCTGAAAGGCGATCAAAAACCGATCAGTTGAAATAAAAATAAAGCATAAATCGAAACGTCCGCCCATGGAAAACATGCCGCGTTCATTATTCGTAAATGGCAACGGTTCATACTCTGAATAAGACGGAAAAAAAACTCTGAAATAAACTGAAAGCAAGAGAGAGAGAGAGAGAGAGAGAGAGAGAGAGAGAGAGAGCGAACGACCAAAGAGAAAAAAACAGATCAAACACACCCAGAAGGTGCTCATTGACTCAAAAATTAACCTTAATTCATGACTATAAAGAAAAATTTAATAATAAATAGAATATCGAGTTAATTTACATTAAAATCAAAAACATATCGATGCTCACGCATCACAAGATGCGAATGGAAAAGAAACCAAACGACCCGAAGGCATTTTGATTGACAAAAAGCAAATAAACATGCACGTATGTCGAGTGAGCGAGATCGGCATTTTGTGGTCGATTACCTTGGCACATCAATAGAATTGAGAGCACAAATGGCAAATAATGTACATTAAAATAATACATGACGACGACGGTGATCCACATGGCGTACTGTTATGAGCATGAAGCCAATGGAACACACACTGAACAATAACATTTCTTAACAATTATACTTGATTAACGATTTCAAATGCTCGTCAATTTCACTCGAGGAAAAAATATATAAATAATAATTGGAGTTTTCGCGCGATTCTCACATTTTCGAATCGGCATCGTTTCATTTTTGACATGACAATAACAGAGAAAAAGCCCTAATAGACGGAATTAAAGAAATCCAATGACACTGAAAAAGAGAAGGAGGAGAAAAAAAACGAACAAACAAATAAACGAAACGGTCAGATGAAGTAGCAATGCAAACAATAGAAAGAAAAACCTACCGTTGAACAATGCGAGTTTTTGGGCGTACGGACATCAATTGGGCAACTTTGAACAATGGTCACGAAATGCCGAAAATGCAAACAAATCGGAAAAAATACACAAAAAGTTAACCACAAGCGACCAAACGGTGAAGAAAAAAAGCACACACACACACACACACAAACAAATGATGGATAGGCGGTTTTTGTGTACATTACACTCCATTTGTTTGCCCTTCTGAGGTTGACTTCGAGCTGATTGGAGATTTATGTGGCTGAATGGAGTCACAATGGCCAATTTTTGTATTGGATTTAAGGGAAATTCCTTTTCACTTGATTTCTCCGTTGAAAAACACATCTCTTTATCTTCAACAAATTGTGGAATTTTTGGAGTATTCTTATAATTCTGAATGAAAATAAAAGGATAATTTTTTTTAATGCGTTATTAATGACGTTTATTACATGTGGATCATTTCTCATTGGAAATACTTTGAAAATTTTGAACATTTTGTACGCTCTTTGATTGGCTGCTATGGCATCAAGTGAGGATTTTCCACTGAATTACTTCTATAAGAAAGGAATGGCTCAAATCGTTCTATGCTTAGCGTACCAAAAGTCTTGCTGTCCAGCAAGCACCAGTGCTTAATCCATAGCTTTGGAATCGCACACATCTATGGCCTTTGACTCGGACACCACAAAAGATTTATACCATTTTGAACCCGAATAAAGTCAAAATTTAGCTCATGAAATGCTTTTCAATCATTCAAGTGGCTGACTTCGTCGCATTCAAAACGATGTTATTGCTACATTTTCCTGCTCAAGTCTCGGCATCATCATTAGAATACATGAAGTGGGCTTTTCTATTGAAATTGCGAAGTAGAAGAGAAAAAAAACACACAATGGCAATTGCTGTAAAGTGTGTAGGGCGCAACACCTCTTTTCTCAAAGTGGAAAACACAATAAACGGATTTAGTCGTACTCCACATGTTGTCATTGTAAGTGCGCGGCACCAAACATGTATATCTCTCTGTTTGTATTTAACCGCGTCGAATGAATGGCCCTTTAAACATCATTTGAATTGACGAGATGAAACTCACTTGAGCGCATTTTACGTTGAAGAATGCTCTTTTTATGTACCAAAATAAGCTGTGTGTACTTTCAATGCTTCCTACTTGTGATGCGTATGGTAATGATGATACAATCGGTGTCGGGCTCAGCCACCAGATCAAATGGCGATGTGCTACACATTTATGAATTTTATGATAAATTGATGTATGGCTTTTCCATCGCCCAGTCTCTTGACTTGAATACAAAACAAGTAAAAGGTGTCGAAACTGTGGCTACTTAACACACCAGGATTTTCTTTTTCTGATCCGAATCTCACTTGTGAGTAGTAACAGTATCGACAATTATCGTGATTATGGTAATTTATTCAATTGAATTTCGTTCACTGAAAAGAACGAATAGAAGAAAAAAAATGGAGAGAAAGAGAGTGAGAGAAATGAATGACTTTTTTTTCACTACTAACAATATCATTCCACTGTGCATTTCTATTCGATTAAATCAGTGTTAATCAGTATTAAATTCGACACTTGAAGCGGTAATTCAAACAATGAACAGAAGCATTATTTCCATTTGTATGTTTGCTCGTCCGCTCGTTTGCTCATTTTCATTCGTCTCTTTTAATTGCAGACGCTTGTGGAAGTGACCGCCGAATGCTCTAGAATAAAGAAAAACAGCGTATATGTCCTGTGGTGTCAAATTAAAAAGAAACGAAAACAATGCACAGAACCACATGTAATCCAATCCGCATCGATTCATTTTCCATACTGCCGACAACAATTACCTGGTTTTTAATTCGTGGCTTTCGAAAAGTTTCGAATCAATCATCGTTTCAATTAGAAAATCGATGGTGCAGTAAATTCTCTCCCCGAAAAAAAGGAACATACTTTGTGGTTTGAGTGTAGAGTCGAATTTGCGGCTTCCGGTAAAAAGCATATATACACTAACTAGGCAGGGGCCATGCTGTTGACGGCTGTGTCTCTCGCGTGTAAAAATCCAATAAAAATCACTCGAAGCCAAAAAAGTGATTTTTACGATGAAAACACACGTAACGAGCGATTTTGTTCATTGTGGTTTTATTTAAATTTTCTACGATTATTATGAACATCAAGTGCACTTAGGCCTGTGTGAGTGTGTGTGTGCGTTCCCTTGTGCCGGAGAGGTAGAAATTTGAAACCGTTTCACAAATACCACAAATTTCGCTCATTTTCACGTGAAATTTATGAACTGAAAAATCTTTATTTATTTTACTAATTTGCTATTGTGCCAACGGGCGGCACTCCGTTTAGCCGCTAGAGTAAGCGGTCGGAAAAAACGTATCGGCTTGCAGAAATTTTGTGCCCCAGCTAAACCACATCACTCAAGCTATTTCCGTATCAAGAATCTTGATTTAGGATTCAACTTTTTGTGTTTTTTTTAATTTTTTGTCCGATGAATTTTCGTGCTGAGATTCGATTTAATCAGGATATTTGATTTAAGACCAACCTACTTGCGATCAAGATTGAATTTGACAATCGAATTTAATCTTCTTGCTATATAATTGATTTAAAAACCTCAAGAAGAGTATATATAAAATAAGAATGAGTTCAATTTTATTTCAAAAACTTGATTTTTTCCGCTTGAACTTGGTTCGATGGAGCAAAAAACGCGGCAAAATAGCCGCTTTTCGAACGTGAAGGGCTTCTCTGGTGGTCCTGTCTGTTAATTTTCGTGACAAATGCCCAATTTTTGGATGATGAGTCAAAAAGACGTTCGAACAATGAATTCTCACATGTAAGCACATCTCAATATTATGATACCACGGATCACCAAAGACATAACGCAAAATGCAACAAAAAAATCGATCACGAAAATCACGAAATCAATACGTGTATCAGTTATGCACTCGATATCACATCGATTACATCATTTTTGTTTTGCCCTTTTTTTCTTGTTGTTTTCGACATATTTTTCGTCATCAAAATTCGATGATGGAATGAATGAAAACCGTTGCGACGCTGCAACAGACCCAAAAAGAAAAAAAACCAGCCAAAATAAGAAAAGGGTCACAAAAGAAAGAGTGAGGAAGAGATGGTAAATATGATGACAAAACTTTTGCACAACAAGTGTTACGCACTCATTTCACTAATGGTTTGAATTACACATTTATATCAAATCACAGTTTGATTTTTCTCGCTCTTTTTTTCTGCATGCAATCCGCACCCATTCGATGGGTATCTTCGGGCCATGTGTGTGTGTAATTTAAACCTTAAATTATGAAGTATTAATTTGTTTCTCAAGAGTGAATTCATGCGCATTGTACTCGGTTGCACCCAAGGCACAGAAACGCATCTGATTGTCACATTTCTGAAATTCTTTGATCATTTTGCAAACTGTTGTTTTCGAGGGGCATTTTTTTTCGTCTTATTCAAGAAAACCTGAATGAAGCTGAGAATATACGAAACGAGGCGATTGTGTTTCATTGCATTGAATGGGCAACTTGCCAATCGATATAAACGTTAAAAAAAAACGTATTCTAAAACAATCGAGCAACTCTTGGAAAATTAATCAAGCGCATGATGTGAATTCATCATTGGGAGTGCGAGTGTGAGTCGCTGGTCGTTGCATAGTTTTCAGTTGACTGTCATTTCATTGCTGCATTTTGTTTTTAAACAAAAATATTGAATTATTTAAAGATGATCGAATTACAACCACAAATGTGGACAGTATTTCGTACGAAATAAAATATATCGCCAGTTGAAATACATGTTTGTGCCGACAATACCAAAAAAAAAGAACAACGAAAACGAAATAGACATTGAGTCGCTTTGTGCTGGTGAACTTTGTTTTTTTCGGTGTGTTTCCAATCGCAATGAATGAAACGATAATCGAGGTAAATGGAGAACGCATACCGAACTGTTTCTGATCGAATTACTACGATAAAAAAGAACACATGAACCATCTCAATCAATCCAAATGGAAACCGTTAATTGGATCACCGCCTGGACGAAGCGAATACAATTTCTATGGGAACTATGTGTGAGTGTTCAATAGCACGTTTGTTGATCTCTTCAAATGGGCAAATTAGCAAGTGGCATTGGTACTGTTTGTTTTCGCATATCAAAAAGAATCGCATCGATCGAGAGGCGGACAAACAACCGCTAGTCGAATGAAGCCCAACTACACACATACTATTCATTCCATGGATAAATTGATTGAGAATCAAATGATTTGAATTCCGTTCAATGTGAGCTCGCATTGCTTCAACGTTAAAGATCAAAAGAACTCTTTTTTTAAAATTGAAGTAGCTCAAATTTCTTGGAATATATTTCAAAGTGATATATTTACAGTTCTAATCGACTCGATTTATGTTAAAGTTGAGTGAACTGGAAGTAAAACACTGAAATCATTTGCTGAATAATGAATATATTTTGGTTTATTTGGGAATGATTAAAAAGAAATTCGCGGAAACAGAAAAACATCTTATCGGTTTCAAATCTACGTGAAAAAAAATTCTTTTTAAAAGAGCGGGTATGGATCCAATTCCGGCCCATCGATGATTCGATGCCACAATTTCGTCCAGAATCCAACTCGTCTATTCAAATGCTTCTCCTCATCAACAAATTCAACCGGAAAATCTGGGTCGTTTTCTTCCTCCTCATATTCACTTGCATGTGCTTCAGCGCTTTCAACTTTGATTATTTCATCGCTACTCGGAGTTGTGGATCCAATCGCTTTTGATTCCAACATCTTCTGCGTTTCCCTTTTCTCATAGGGTTTGCACTTGACGTAATTTTCATATGTGTTATATCCACCTTTGTCATCCATGCAGCGCTGGAAAATTTCTTCACGTAAATCCGTTATTAGTTTTTGCTCTAAGACTTCCTTGTTTATCAATGTATTCGACTCCCTCCACTCCCTCCACTCCCTCCACTCATCCTCCACGGTGGGAATTCTATGGGAAACAATTTAGTGAAAAATGTCACTGTTGTTATATGTTCGACAGTAAAATTATTCAAGAAAAGTGAAACAGTGGTTACTAACTTATTTTCATCCAATGCTTTTGGGATTGTGAGTAAAAGCACGGGCTGCAGGAATAACTGTACGAATAATCCGACCACGATAATGTTCATCGATGTCATTTTCTTTTCTCTTCAATTTATTCTTCTTATTTTGAACAAATATTCAACTTTTATAGAATAAAAATATTTTCTCCGTCGTAGAAATTAGTTCACGTTTACACTTCACTCCGCACAAGTTGAAAGTATTGTGAGTACAAGTCGTTGTTTCTCGGAATGGCGAATGGAAAGCAGTGATAAGAAGCTGGTGAACACAATTCAGCTCGACACTTTATCAATGAAAGATTAACCTTTGTTTTGATTTTGCGCCACAGTTTATTCAATGAACAGTTGATAGCTTCATGTCAATCAAATAATCATTTCTCAATGCAAACGGAATTTCGCTATTCTATTCAATGTTACAATATTATCACTTATTTTGTTTTATTCAAAAGTTTATTTATTTGAAAAATAAAAAACGTCTCTAGACCTATTTGCATCGTGAATCATCGTCTTCATTTGGATTTTTTCGGGTTTTCAATTGTTCTTTCGCTTTCTTTTCCTTACTAAGAAGATAATCCGAAAACGTTGTGACAGATTCAATATCAGTATCATCCTTCTCGAACCTAATGATTTTTTCGGTTTGTGATGCAACCGAGCCCAACGGCTCTAATTCGGCCACATCTGGAAATACGATGCCGGACGCGAATTTGCAGAATAAGTAATCGTTGGACTCAACGCCAGTTTTCCATACATTAATTATGCAATCATTAAATATTTCATAGGTGCTCATTTGTTGTTGTCTTTTCTTTCGGTTTATAATCGTATCTGTGGGATTTTCATCCATTTGCTAGTGGCCATCAGTACCATGTAATTCTTGTATGTTTGGGTCTCTAAAAAGAGTGTTTCAAAATTGTTTCAATTGTTCGTGCAAAGAGAGTTTGGAAAGAAATAGAAATGAATTAAACAAACCGTTGTCCAGTAGCAGCTTGAAGTGACAACTGCACATATAACAACACCAGCGTTCCGATTACAAAAAACTTTACCAACTTCATTTTAATTCAATTGTTTTTGTATTTAAAATTAGATATTTTCATTCGATTTTTCGCATTTATTGAAATTTTTCGATTTTTGTTTTGAAAATTAACAATTCAACACAAATTAATGAGAGGTTTGCTAGCGCACTTCTTCAGAACGGAAGCAACAATCAACAAATGAGACGATTGTTGTCGTCCATCAATATTTGTAGCTATATTTAATTCAAAAGGATGATAAGAAAGTGAACAGAATACATGACCTCAACTATCAGCGAATGTTTGACCTTATTTTATACAAATGAGAACGATAGCTTCGAGCCAATTTCAAACATTTATTGAATTCATACAATTGTAATCGTTTGTTACAATGTCTTTGTTTTGTCAAACCTTGCTTATTATTAATAATTTTTTAATTTTTCGCGTGAAACTAATCGACATCTCTTTCTTCATAATCATCATTTGAAATCGTAATCTTGTTCTTGATAATCAACACCCTTTTCTTGATTGGTTTGATCTTTTTCACGACTAACTTGCATGTTCAAGTCATGATTTCTGAATTTTTTCATAAGTTCTTCGTTGCTATCCACTCTTTCTGGATCGCCTATTTTAATTTGTTCGTCAGAATCTAGGGCGTTTATTTCAATCGATTCGTGTGCAACCGTTTCCAATTCAACTTCATCTGAGAATTTTTTACCGAACCATCCTTTGCAAAATATGTATTCACTAAAGTGATATTTTCCATTTCCGAATTTGCCTCTCATTACATCTCTCATGCATTTATCAAAAAAATCAACCTTGTGGCCGGATTCTGTTGGTCCTATGTCAATTATGCCTTTGGAAAGGTCGAAACGGAATATGGGAATTTCGATCTGGTCGCTTGGTTCTGTTGTCATTGACCTAACACAAAACGATTGGTGAAAGAGAGAGAGAGAGAAAATGTTGAGTGAAAAGTTTCTCTTCATAATGGAATTTATACGAACGAATCTTCCGATGAGTCGGATGGAATCATATCGTTTCCCTCTTCCATAGCATGCAGTT
Organism: Sitodiplosis mosellana; assembly: GCF_009176505.1. Taxonomy (NCBI): domain Eukaryota; kingdom Metazoa; phylum Arthropoda; class Insecta; order Diptera; family Cecidomyiidae; genus Sitodiplosis; species Sitodiplosis mosellana. The sequence continues at coordinate 791,968 of NW_022595280.1, forward strand.
GATTTGATAAGGCTGACAATTGCTCAAGTCTATAGTTTGTTGGAGAAAAATATTGTTTTATTATAACAATTTAAAAAGACTAAATTTATCAGAGAAAACTATGGGATATTTTTATTCAGATGGCATAGAAATATCACATAAAAATATCCAATATTTTTTAACTCTGAACATTGGTCGTGGTAAACGTTGAACGCAACGCGAGAAAAATATTGGATATTTTTATGCGATATTTCTATGCTATTTGAATAAAAATATCCCATAGCATTGTGTGAAATTTATTTAGTGTGTACCAACTCGTCTTTTGTATATCCTTGAAGTGATGGCGGCAGAAGTGATAGTATAACTATTTCAACTACTAATAGTTTAAAGGATGCCATTCTTCATTAGAAACTCTTCACATTAATTTGACTTTGTTTGCCGCGATTAATTTTTAAATTTATTTCTGATTTGTTTCTGTTATTTTTGCTAAATTCAAAAAATTTCAAGAAAAAATATGAATAATTACTAAAATTGCAACAATATAAACGGCTTTTTTTTTTGCTAAAACAGAAGGAATGATTAAGCAAATACTTTTTTTATTCCACGAAGCTCAACTCCAATGCCAGCTTATCAAGCCAAACGAATGTTTGATGTCGATTTCATTTTGAGTCTGAAATATATAAAAAGGAGGCAACTTCAAGTCAATTCCATTCGAGAACATACATTGTGTCTGTCAACGAACACAATCATTGGTTGTGTTTACTTTGTAATGTTGGTGTGTTATCAAACAGTTTCGATTGAATGAAAAAGTTATCAGCTGATACCAATGAATCGATAAATGAACCACTCTTATCGGGTGGTTGTGATTGTGCTTGTGCTTATCTGATAGGTTTGGCCAAATCTGAACACGCTTCAATTCTGAAGAAAACAACAAAATTGTGTTTGCTGTGCAATGTTTTGGTTTTATTTTTTATGTAACAAAACAAAATTGAACATCAATGTTTCACTCAAAGATCTTGAGATGAAGGCTATGTACAAACAAAATTCGTTGAAATATAGCACTGTTTTCAATTGGAGTAAATTCTTAGTATCTACCTATGTTAAGTATTCAATGAACTAATTCATAAAAAAAACTTCGCGTGGAAGTGTAATCGGCGTGTTATCCAATTAAAAATGTAATTGAATAGTGTATGATGTGATTGTAGGTGTCATGAAAGCTTTGTAATAATCTCAACGTGGTGTATTCAACAGAGTCCAATAGTTAGCTGATAAACCCTGTCATAAATTGAACTGATTTCTTCACGTTCAGGATTGTCTACACTATGCATCGGCTGTCGAAATTGTTTTAATGTGGTCCGTTGTCGATCTTCCCGATGCTCCCGATGCTTTCGATGCTCCCGATGGTCTTGACGGCCACGACTATCCCGTTTCTTCGGTACTTTAGTCGGTTCTGGTTTTTCTTGTGACATTTTCCCTTGCATTTCCCTCTCTGCTATGCAGAACACAAGAGCATTAAATAATTCGATTCCATATTTTACGATGGCTTGAACGCATTCTTCAAATTCTGGGCTCATCGGTCTACTCGTTGGAAGTGGTTTGGCTATATAATCATATAGCTCAGAGTTCGCAGCAATAAATTGTGGATCATTAGTCGGCAGTTTGTACTCTTTCAAATATGAATCCACATATGGATCATAAAAATTTCGATGCTTGAATGCACTGAAAAAGAAGATTATTTGAAGTGGGTATAAGTTTGAATGTGCAAAAGACATTTTATCAAGTCAAGTGGTTTTATAATAGGTTTACTCGCAAATTTACTCATAGCTTTTGTTTATTGGTTTGGTCATTAGTCTGGTGGCAGATTTAATCGTAGGTTTTGTTGAAACGGCGGGCAATTGCAATGAATATGGCACAAATGTGAGAACAAACACTGTAGCTAATGAAAACCTCATCGCTACTTCACACAGACAAAATGATCACTATTTCAATTCAATTTATTTACGTTGAACTATATTGATTTATTGCGCAAGCAAATTTTTTGACACGCAAATTCTTGAAACAGAAATTCCTTTGGAATTCATATAATTGTGACACAGTTATCGATTCAAGATTATTGTTGACTAATGACACAAATGTCACGCTATTTTGCAATATGGGGCAATATTCATTTGATAATGATCTGATTAACTCAAAATGTGACCAGAATTTTCGCAACCAGGCAATGTCCCATTCATCCTCAGACTTCAATGGATGCCAGTGCTTGAAAATAAAACTAGCTTAATCTTCTCTCATCAACATAATTGAAATTGTCACACGTGCGATGCTTTTTCAGTCGTTTTGAGAAAGTGCGAAAAATCGTTGAATTGAGATAGAAAATGATGAACCAACTACGTCAAAATGAGAAGATAAAGCCAACTTTGTTTTACAATCGATATTTTGAAGCCAGTCTATGTGATATGTGCTTGTTTGTTTCGAGAACGTGATTTTAAAACTGAGTCAGTGTTTTTCATTTGCCCCCGCATTCGCTTCGTTAATGGAAAGAATAATCTCATTCACTTTTTTGCGTATGAATTTATTGAACTCGCTCCCATTATCTCCATTTATCATTGCCCAATCCCCGCCAATAGTCTTCTAAAGCTTTGCCCACTTCATGCAACGAAATGATAATATGGAAATGGCATATGTGAATCCCATCTCGAGCTACCCATGGCATTCCAATAATCGGTTGCTTTCGCCACTTTTTCTTTGGTTGTATCGACGCCCTTGTGAATCTGAAACTACCAAAACGGATTTGGCACATGTGAACTGTACTTGTGCGTATTTCTATGATTGGCCCTGGAAGACTGTTTATTAGACGATCTATAGGATGATCTATTGGATGATTTAAACGATGGCCGGTAAGATACAAAGGATGGTTTGTAATCGTCTGTGTGTCGAAGACTTGCCAGCATAACATTGTTATAGCTAAAATTCGAAACAAATCAGACACCGAAAATGGCAATGTGAATTAAAATGTGAATAATTATTGGAATTTTTCCAAAAATAAATAAAAGCGTTTACATTTGTCTAGCGGGTGTATCTTCCAATGTTGGTTGTAGATGCAATGCTACCACTGCAACAACGATCAATCGCCTTAGCGCCACCATCTTATGTGATTGCACATTTATTACAATCTATTTCCACACCGATAAGACCGAAATATTTACAGACAATCGAAACGAAAACAATATGTGCGTCTATTGGCACACACGTTGTAAAACTAATGAAAAGATTACGGAGCAAGTGAGCGAAGTGACTTCTGAGCGAAGCTGCGCATAATCGTTTACATATTTTGTAGAGATCATTTGTATTCAACGGTGAAAAAAATATCACACCGAGAAGAGCTGTGCTAAGTAATCGCAGTAGTCGCCAGCGTGTGTTATGTATCGCACATATTATGTAGTCAACTGTTGTGATATTATGTAGATAAATGTAGTTTGAGCTGTTCTTCACGTTTCTAGTCCCTTCTTGAATATTGTTATTGTTTGATAAGTTCAAGAGTTATAAACTGTTGTTTATGGTCAGTATTACACACATTTAATCAGTGTCCAAAAAACGGAAACGAACTAAAATGAATCTACATTTTGTATGTGATATGAAAATATTGTATACGATTGTTGGTTGTTTGTATAGCAAATCGTGATCGACAATCATCCATTAATATTGAAATTCTAAAGCGACGAAGAAGAACTTAACAAAACAAATTGATTCAAGAAAATTTTTTTTCCTTCATTCGCAGAAGTGCTCAATAAACATTGAATAATTTCAACAAAGCCAATGCCAAAAATGATACACTCATACACTCAACCAATTTTGTCCAGATATTACGTTTTTGCACCAGATTGCATTGGAAACTGCACTACCACTCGTACGAAAATGGAATTTATTATCATCACAATTTAAAAAAAGGTCGAATAATCCCATGTTTTTGATTCTATCTAACAGTGTTGACCGCCATCGAAAAGAAAACGGAATTTGATTTGTCAATGAATCGTTCTTGCGCGTTAAAAAGATTCGTCTATACGTTTTGATTTCGAATTTTGGTGCGTTTTTTTTGGCTTGTTCCTTTTTTCTCTGTTCTTTTTTTTTTCACTTTATAGTCATTATGGAAAAATCGTCGTTCCGTATAGTGTTCGACGTTTGCGACACTAAAACCAAATAACACATCGGTCAATAAGTCCCGAGCCTAACCACCGTATGGCGCCACTAATGAAATATCCACATGATTTTTCGAAAGTACCAACCTTCAAAAGATTACTGTCAAAATTTCATGACATTTGGACTATTATTTACCTAGTTACAGTGGTTTAAGTGACGCTACTTTTGTAATTTTCAAAACAATGGATTCAAAGCAATTCAGTCAGCTGAATGGACAGAAGCCGGTGGAAGTCGACCAAAGCGCCCAAAAACACAAAAGTCAGCTGGCAAGGTTATGGCCTCAGTATTTTGGGATGCGCACGGAATAATATTCATCGACTATCTTGAAAAGGGAAGAACCATCAATAGTGAATATTACATAGCATTGCTAACGCGTTTGAAGAAGGAAATCGCCAAAAAAAGGCCTCATATGGCAAGGAAAAAAGTGCTCTTTCACCAAGACAATGCACCGTGTCACAAGTCGATGGTTACGATGGCCAAACTGCATGAATTGGGCTTTGAATTGCTTCCCCACCCGGCTTATTCTCCAGATCTGGCCCCCAGTGACTACTGGCTTTTTGCCGATCTCAAAAAAATGCTCCAGGGAAAAAGATATGGCTCGAATGAGGAGGTGATTGCCGAAACTGAAGCCTATTTTGAGGCCAAGGACAAATCGTTCTACAAAACTGGTATCGAAAAGCTAGAAAGGCGTTGGAATGATTGTATCACTCTAAAAGGGGACTATGTTGATGAATAAAATTGAATTTTGGCAAAAAAATGTTGTTTTCCTACTTAGGCTCGGGACTTATTGACCGATGTGTTACTTCTCCCGCTATCATCCCAAACGGACCACCAGCAATACCACCCAGGACACCAGCTGTCGTTCTGACGATTACCGTTACAGCATATCCAAGTTTATCGTTTCCCAAATCCCACCAAAAATCGGTTGCAACATTTTTAACTCCATCGTAGGCTAGGGGTATTTCTCACACAAACAATCTGAACAAATGTGCAAAAATGTTTATTATTTCTTCTTTTTTATTGAAATTGTAAGAAAATGTACTGAAATAACGATATTGCTTGAATAAAAGTGTTCTGGAAGTAGGTTTTAGTGGATCTCAAGATGGACCAGATCCGGTTTGACAATGCCCTGGCCCATCCTGAAGATCCACTTCCAGAACCGGGAGCAGTTCTGAACAATCCTTGAGATCCACCAAAACCCACTTCCAGAACACATGTTCAGTGTAAATGAACATTTATTTACACGAATTGATAAAAATTGATCGAATCGAACCGAACGGAAGAAATTTTTCAAAATTTATAAGAATTCATTCATTCTTTTCGTGAGAAATGCCCTAGTCGTGGGCTTTGTTCTGCCAATATAAAGGGTCCACCTTCTGAACATTTCTATCATCAGTTCCATAGGATGTTCGATAATGGTCCCTGCTATAGTCGTTTGTATGTTGAAGGCTTTCTAGCATCACATTGTCATGGCTAAAAAGGAAATTAAAAACGAAGTAACGTTTACAGTTTACACAAAAATGGTCATTTTTACCTACATTTGTTCAGTGGATGCTTGTAGCGATGGATGTAAATGCAATGCCATCATTGGAACGATGAGCAATCTTTCTAACATCGCCATCTTATCTAACGCCACGTGTAATATATTTGTTTCACACTGATAAATCAAAGTCGTCCAAGACATTGATACGAAATAAACACAATGTTTACGTCTATTAGGCACAAAGGTTGTAAAACTAATGAAAATATTATGGAATGAATGACTTCTTAACGGCGTGGTAGACGGTGGTGAATAATCATCTATATTTGCTATATAAACAATTCACATTTATATTGATATTGATATTACAGGAAATCGTCACACAAAATAATCGTACATGAATTGTCACCCGTTCTACATACGTATCAAACTTATTACGTAGTCCACTGTAACAGTATGTGGGTTTCCCCGAGTTCGAAGGCAATTATAATCAAATTCAATGTTTTCGATTCTTACATTCAAAGTTTAATATATTCTAATTGATTGATAAGCTCTAGAATCGTTGAAACATTGAAGAATGTTTGAAGTATGTACTATGACACCTGAAGATAGCAAACGTACAGTATATGCGCTACAAATGCCTCAATAAAGAACCAATATTTAATTCAGCAAATGATTGTCATTTCAATCGAAATCGAAGTAATATCCACATGAACTAAAAAAAATGCACATCAAACACTCAATATTAAGAATCGTATTAAATGAATACCTAATTCTTCCAAATGAGTTATTACATCGGCCGGAAATGAGATTTGAATCTTTACAAAACCATTTTCATCATTTCGGGAAAGTTAAAGAGTGACAATGAATCTCAAATGGCTCAATTTTTTCGAGCCCAAAATTTCTCATTGTCACTTTTTTTTTCTTCAGCATTTTTGAAACAAAGAAACATTCAAATCACTTGAATTTACTTTTTCTTCCGCTGCAAAGCATTTGTATGTTTTCAGTGTTCTTCACATAAATTGATGTTTGGAATGATTTTCGGATAGGTATTTAAATTCCACTAAATATGCTTACACTTCATTTGTTTGAACAACCAAATTACATACATCGACCACGAAGGTAAACAAATTGTGGCAAGAAAAGAAATTCCGTCTAATGGGTGTAATAGCCATACAGAATGAGAGAGAAAAAGAACCTTATAAATTGTATTTCCTGTTTGATTACGCCAAGCGCTCATTTTCAGTTTTTTTCTTCGTCTTTTTGAACTAACAACAATAAAAACAAATTATGACGATTGCCGAAATTCTCACATGCTCGATCCCCAAATCGAAATTATATGAAACCGAACAATAAATGCGCTTCGGTCATTTTCCACGTCCCAATCAAACAAACTAATTGAAGCAATGAATTATATTATCTAATTTTTATTAATGGCATATAATATCTGTTGATGTTTGATTCTAATCTTCAGCACTATGAATTTTAAAGAAAGAAAGTGAAAAAAACGAGCAAACAACAAAATTACGTGGAACAATCAACGACGGCAACTAGATCAAAAACAAAAGAGAAAAAAAATGATCTGAAATAAATTGCAAAGTTCTAAGTTCCCATACATGATTAACGCTTGATAAATTTACCAACGGCTTACTAATTTGAAGCTTCATCAACGACCAAGGTGATTTAAGTAGAACAAAATAGATATTATTTTGTCATTGACATACGTTGATTTTGCTCTTGGGCTTAAAAATAGCCGCTAACGTTCAATTTTCTCTCCATACATTGAATTCGTTAAAAAAAATGATTCAAATTTTCATTAAAACTAAGAAAAAAATGTTTGTATTCAAAGAATACGTATATTCGCCTATGTGCAATATTCGAGGCAAATTCCAAACCGCAAAATTCAAATGAATGTATCGACGTCTTACTCATCAAAATACAAACAAAATTGGTTTGTTTGGATCATGCATGTTTCTCTTGTGCATTGTATCATATTCATAATCGTTTCTATCCAAGCAAATTGTTTACGTCGTGTGTGCGATGTGCGTATAGTCTGTATAGTGGCATTAAGAAGTCGTTAGAGCTTCGCTTTGTTATTGTTGTTGTATCCACAATTCCAAATACACTGTTCGCACTCTGTCGGAATGACAGTCAAATGCCAGCACACGCATACAAGCACCAGCTGAACTCATGCTGAATTCATTGACTGCCGCTACAACATCATAGCACATTACACAGACGTAATAGCCGGTCCCATACAGACACATTACAAATGTTCTTCTTCGGTGTGCGTGTACTTCTGACATTTGGTATGACAGCGACTGGCCGACAACAATTATTATACGTTGACGTGTGCTTCGATTGTTAGAGATAAAGAAAACTGTGTGTAAATTTATTATCGTAAAAACCGAAACGATTTGAAACGTGTTAAATTTTTATTTGTTCACCAAATGAACTAAACGTTGTGTGAAAGAGTAGATTGGCCTGAATAAATGAAGGTGCCAGTATAATTTAAACAGAAGTTTGCTTATACGATTTTGGCTCACATGTTACACTTTCATCTGATCGAATCAAAATCATTCTGTGCCAGTGTTGCGATTATTTTTAGTTGAATTTTTAATTAGTTTTATGGTAAACCATTTGAAGTACGTGTCGTACTTGGTGTCGCGTCTCTGCAGTTCACTGAGAATTTAATTATATTTTTTTTTCAACAGCCGGCACACACACACAAAATGAAGACAATCATGGTATATTTTTCGGTATTAGCCTTCGTTTTATTTGCCAGTTTCATGGTCACAGCTCAAGACTTTGACCAAGTTCCACCGATGATCGATGAAACACACAAAGCCGCTGATTCCAGGGCAGTGAAATGTTTAGGTTTGTTCTATTTTGCTCAAATCATTCCAGTGAACTATGTGTTACAGTCCAGTTTGAGACAGGTCAATAACCAGTTTTAATCGGTGTTCCCGCTTTATTCTGTTTACAGTGTGCAAAGCTACGTTAGATGAAATGCTCACAGACATCAGTAAAGTGGATCCAAAGAAAACGGTCGAAATCGGTGGCTATAGTCTGGATACAGCTGGCAATGCTCGTAAAAAATTCGTACAACTTTCGAAATCAGAAACCTATTTAACCGATCTGATGGAAAGCATTTGTAAGTACACCATTTGATTGACACATATCGCAATATCAGTGAAACTAGAATCTGTGAAATCAAAATATTTCGTTCACATTTCAATCAGGTGATAAATTGGATGATTATGCTAAGGCACGTTACAAATCGAATGGCAAATTGACAATAATGAAATTGACTACACCAGATGGTGGCATGAATCCAGAAATGAGCTCCGTTGATTTCATTCAGGACGGTGATTTGAACAAGAGCTTGAAGCATTTTGTGAGTTTCTTTTTATTTTTAACAAGCAACTTGAGGAAAAAATCAATCGTTTTTTATGTTCGAATGGTGAATTTGTGAATAACGAATATTTCGAATATTTCCATCATTGCAGTGCTTGGAAGTGTTGGAAGACCATGAAGATGATGTACTTAAGTTGTTGCAGCAAGAGAAAATTTCCGATGATATCGATATTGAACTGTGCACCGTAGCCGCCCATTACTGTGATGATGTGTTACCAGAAGGTGAATACGTACTCGAAGAACACGAAGAGCTCTAAAAGCAATTCCGAATGCTGTCCCATAGCACATTCAATTCCATCTAAAATCAAAAAAGAAATATATTATTTCGTGAAACGACACATCACTTTATCGTATTCTAAATTTTAAAACCATCACAATCTTTTTATGTGCAACGAACAAAGCAACGATTTTAAAACGGATTTTAATTAAAAAAAAATTAATGTTGTTTGAAATCATAGCAAGTTGTTTTTTTTTTGTAATAATCCCGTTTTTGTACCGTACTTACCTAAAGAGGGAATTCTCAGACAATTCAACAGAAAGGTGAGTTTGAACTTCGGCGCCAACTTGAGTATAAATCCATTTCTGAATCTTTTTCTTGAGATGCAATCATCAAATTTGGAGCACCAAGTTAAAGACTTAACAATTATTTATTCAATGTTTTACAAATTAGAAATTCATTGCTTTAAACCATTCATTTATATGAATTAAGAAATTCGTACACGGATTTAAATGCAGCAAATTTTGGAACAGGTAATAATATCTTTGTTTTAAATTATTTGAAGAATATCACTGGTTCTATCATAAAATTGAATGACATCGTTATCTCCCTCGTCCCTGTCTCCACCAAAATCATCACCAAAATATCCACCGAAATCTCCACCAAGATTTCCGGCAAATGAAACATCTCCACCGCCATATGATATTTTCTTGGCCGTGCCTTTTGTTGCTGGTGGTCTATCATGAATTGGTACATCAATTGGCCATTGGGTTGTTTGTTTAACATATCCTTGTAATTCTTCTATACACGACAAATATTTATTAAAGTCGAATCCATCGATTAAAATAAAGTTCTGCTCATTTATTTTGGAATCGTTCTATGGTACATATTATTTGTTTAAAGTTACTGTCAATCACTTTACATCACCACATAAATCTGGCAGCTGATTTTTTTCCCACAAATTTTTTCACTATCGAACACTCAAACGCTTTCAATTGACAGTCACAATGAACTAATTGATATGAATTTCGGTTGCTGTTGAAAAGTGGGCTCAGATTTGCCACACAATTATGATAGAAAACTGTAAAATCGCTTGACCTTTTATTCGTCGGCTTATCAACAACAGATTACTCACTTTGTATGCAAATTTGAAATGTGACGAAAAAACATGTCTCCGTTGATCATTTGTAGGCTTTTACAGATTAATTC
>NW_022595280.1:802866-901668 GCF_009176505.1 Sitodiplosis mosellana
TGTCATTTTGAACTACGGCACTCTTTTGTATTCGTCTTTTTTATTTGAATATTTCGACCAAAAAAATGCGGTTTCTTAGTTTATGAGCACATACAACCCTCGATATAGCAAAGTATAATCGATTAATGAAGCAAGCATTTATGCTCTGGTAGTATACGGTACAATATTTATTCCGTCTGATTGATAAACAGAGCCGTACCAACACTGTTTTGCGTGGGGGGCAATATTTTTTTCCTAAATATAATTTAATTTTTTACACTAATCCAATAATTATAATTGTTTCATATGAGAGGTTTAGAGCGAAAATGTAATACAGAAAAGTTGAGCGGAAAAAATGTCGATGATGAATGAGCGGAAAAGGGATAGCTATATAGTAAACTGTATAGTAAACTATAGTGAACTATATAGCTATCTCTTTTCATTTGACATTTTTCCTCTCAACTTTACTACCTGATATTACTACAGACGTACTGCCTGATTATTTGGACAAGGACACAATTCTTTTAAGATTCAATGCTTTGGAAAATCGTAAAGTACAATAATTTTTTTTTTTAAATGATCAAATGTTATTCGAAGTTTTTTTTTCAAATCGCGAGCAGTTTTGAGTGATTGAAAAACAAAATAAATAAACTGTGAATGCAGTCAAAACTATATACTTTTGTTTTCCATTGTCTTTAATTTTTTTTTTCCTTTTTTTCTTTAATTTTTCCTTATGGTGTTGCTTTAATGTATAAGAAAAACGAGTGGGGCAGTGAAAACACGAGGGGGGCAAAGCCCCTCCTGCCCCTTAGTTGCTACGGGCCTGTTGATAAAAAATCAAGAGAAACATACATAGAGTGTCTGACCTTTTCGCGACAACTTATCAACTTAGCATATTAACTCCATGAAAATAAATTCATGCATTCAAATTTCGCTCAATGAAGAAATAAGAAAACACAAATGAAAATCACAGAAAACTGTTTATTCATCATAAATTGTGAATAATAATAACAACAGTCTTAAATTGTCTGAAAAAAAAATGTTCGTACACTTCATTCAAGTATGTTTCTTCCAATTCTACGCACATTTCATATGAACATTGCAGCAATCTATAGTCGAGTATTCCATTTTTGTTGCATTTTTGCGCTCTCTGTAATATTAATAACATTCAAATATTATTTTCATTCAGTAAATTGATTCCAAATGATTCGAAATACACCAATTAATCCATTTTTGAACAATCTTTACTTTGTACGCAACCCATCTCTGTTTTCATGTTCGTAATACAAACTTTGTATGCGTCTATTCCTGTTCATATGTTTTATATCATCTCCTACGTAAAATTCTTCACCTTCTCTCTTTATAAAAATGGTTTTGTAAGGTATTCTTCTTCTTAACTCTGGGTGAGAGTCTCTCACCATCATCGATTCGGTCGATATCAAACGAAAAAAAATCCTTTTCGTGTAGTCTCTTTAAAAGATCTTCATGCTTTGGGCTGTATGTTTCAACACATTCTCCCAATTTAGTGTTAAATATCCACGTTATTCATCATTTTGGATCAAAGAGCATCACTGCGCTGCCTACGAATGCATTCATCACCGCTTGTTTTATTTGACTTTCGTAAACGAATCGATGGACCAACGAACGAACAAACACAAACAACAAATCAAATTCATTATAAATGTCTGTGTTCAACTTTGATGCGATCGTGACAGCTAACAAAAGGATTCGTCTGTGCTGGTCTTTTTCGATGCCATTTGTGATAAATTGATATCAAAATCAAGCATATATGAAATATACCGCTGAAATATTGCTGAATGAAAAGATTAAAAACATTCCACGGGACGACGAGATGGAATGAAAAGGCGGCGATTTTTTTCTTCTCCTTTCGGTTTTGTTGTGGAATAAAGTGCATTTGATTTTATAAAAGGATTACTAAACGAATCGAAATGATGCTTTATTTTGACTTTGTATCATTTTTTCTCATTATCAATACAAATGTTGACTTCCTTTAGCCTAAATTGTGTGATTTAATTCAATTAAGAGTGGAGAAGTAAGACATGGGGATTAGACAAAATATGCTAAGAACGATCACAACCTGTCACAAAAGGATATGGACAATTTTTTTCTTTTCTTCAAACAATTTGCTTGATTCTAGGCTTGATAAGTAAGTTTTCTTTCCCTCTGGACTAAAAATGACTGGAAGAAACGGAATGAGATTTTGTTTGGGATTTTTAGGCAAAATTAAACTCAGAACTCATCTTCTGTTTTTGTTTCACCTGAAACAAGAAATCAAAGCCCTAGGAAACAATTTCTTGAGCATTTCCTAATTAAGATAAAACAAATACCACCGTAATTATGCCTATCAAGTCCTTGAAAACAAGTTCTAATACCAATTTCGGTTTCAATCGTTCAAACTTTTCCTCATTCATTTCGAAATTGATTTTGGCTCTCCAATACGAAGTACGCAGTGTAATCAGTACACATCCTGTATGTTAAAATGCGTTGTTTATCGTTCGTTGTGTTCGTCAAAATGAAATATATCGAAATCCATTAAGTAATGTTGTGGTCATCAATCATACTTGATGTGACACATCTGATAATATATTAGTTGAGCAGAATCAATTGGGTCGGTCGAGACACGCATTTACGATGTGTTTAAATCATGATAACGACACGATTACGTATGTGTAAAATGCCATCCGACGCAATGCGTAATGGACTCTTCAATCGGCCGCTTTTATTCGATGAGCAATTACTTACCATTCGATGACAAACAATTGGTAAATGGGTTACAATTACACACATATTCATAACGTAGGTGAATCGTCGTTCGCCAAATAAATTGGTCGCTCGTTGCGTCGATGGAAAATGTAATCAAAATTAATGTTGCATGAAGTGGTATTTCGGTTTTCAACCCCCAACCGTCTCTGCTGTGCCTGAGGTATATTGGACGCGCGCATAAATAATTTGCCTTAAATTGGGAAACGTGCACCTGGCCGCAAGGTGACAACCGAAACAATATTTGCTTTGTCAATAGCACCTCGTCCAGAAGAATGGGTCTCGTTCATTTCTTTTTCTCGATTAAGCATTAATTACATTTTGGTCATGATGATAAAGGCAACGATGATTTGTTTTTCTTTCATTGTGTGGGTGGTCGCTGATTTTAGCATTTTTTCAACCCCAGCACAATTTTTTCCAAACGAATTTATAAAGCCGACTTCAACAAATGAACAATATAGAAAAGAAAATCCCATTGAAATGTGGAACATGTAGGATTTTGTGCGCATTGAAGTGAAATTTTAATTTAATTAAAACCTGCGGTGCAACCATTTGCAACGGCATGCGGTTTGCTTGTTCATATTTTATTCACGTATTTCAAAAGGGCCAATTTTATTTTTTAATACGAGTGTTTCGTTCTTATTCAAAACAAAACAAAACGACTCGCTGAATCCCACGAGCGAATGAGCGACTGATGATAAAATGAAAATGGCTTGAAACTGTTCAATGCGTCGCATTGAAGAAGAATTGGTAGCCAGTAGGCTTTTAATCGTTGTTTGCCACTTCCTTTTCATTTCGATAAAAAAAAGCACGAAGACGATGATGGGACGACGACGATTCCATCATTTTTCTGCTTAATGATCGTTCGATTTTCAGCCCATTGAAGTCGAGTTTTGTTATCAAATGTTCAAAGAGCACCGTTTCAAATGCAAACGAACAAACGAACGAGAAACAAAAATAAATTGAATGGAATTATAATTCTATTTAGTTTCAATAAAAACTGTTCGAATCGATCGACAATAAATGAATAGAGAGATTGAACTGAGCATAGCAAACGCGCTGTTTCTCTCAGCCTTCAGATGTCAATCAATTGTGGCAGCGACGTGCGTACACAAAACGTATTCTAACTAAGCGGCGTGGAAAAATGGAATATTTTTTTGGTCTTCTTCGGGTTCGGTGTTTTTTTTTGTTTTCATCCAACCAGTGGTTTTACAGGAGCGCATTAACAAATAGAAACATGCCGTATGTTTGGACTGTTCATCGATCGGTATACTGTATTCATATTTTTTTTTTCATGTGTTATTGAAAGACTTTGCACTACTGAAAACAATCCGTTGAACAATACTCGGGTGTTGTTTTGTCTAGTTCGGTGTTGATTATGAAAAATGTATTTTCGAATACGGCAGTGGAACAACACAACGAACGGACCGTGTGTATACACCGCTGTAGCAACAGCAGCAACAGCACATATATCCAGCAGCCATAAATAATAAATTTTTATTCTGATAAATGAATCAAAGAGATAATATGACATCATTAATGCCTCAATAGGAGGTCTTAATTGGTTTTCGTTTGGTCGTTTACTGTTTTCGAACGCGTTTTCGACTTCTTCAGGCCATATCGGTGTCGATGATTCTCTCTACCTTTCGCTTCGATGCAATTCCGTGCATTTTATGCTGGGAATGGTGGTGGTGGTGCTGCTGCTGCTGCTGCTGCCGAAGCCATCAAGCCAAACGATTTTAAATGTGATGAAAACGGTTGTTACCATTATTAATTATCTTTTGAAATATCGTCAAATCGAATCGAGCGCTGTTCTTGATCAAGAAGAAGGAACCACAGTCGTGTTTGGGGGCAGTTTCGGTTTGAGAGAATGCACATTGCACACGAAAAGTCTTCGTATGGCTTTCTATTGAATGGACACAGACAGGCAGCACAGTACACAATGAGCATGGAATTTCTTTTGCGTTGCATGCATCATCATTAGTCATCAATTCATTCGGATAATATCAACAATTCACCAAGTCAAAATATGTGCCGCATATGTGTGTTGCACAGAGCTAGCGATTATATTGTATGTGACGTTATTTCGTCAGTTCATTCGTTCGTTTTTTTCTTTCGGTGCATTGAGAATGAAAACAACAGGTGGCGAATAAACGATCCTTTTTGTTACGAAACCATTGAAAACGCTCACTTCATCTCTCTCCTCTCGTATTGAATATCATCCGTTCAGATATCATGTTCAATGCACTCGCCACGTCTTTTTTGCTCTCTTTTTTTCATCTCTCTCTGTGTAACTAAATGTTTTTAATTGCCGATGAATTTAAAGCGAAAATAAGAAAAAGAAAACCATGTTCTCTGCTCGATGTAATTGGCTTCACTTGGATAATCGTCGTGGAATGTTTCATATTCGAACCCAATCAATTCACGTTCAAATACGTGATCGTATCGATATCAAGCATCGACATCACAACAAAATAATAGTCTCACGCTTTTATGTCATTTTAGAAAATATGTTGTTTTTCTGTCTCTGTCTCTCGCTTTTCAGTTTGCGAATATATATTCGAATGCATCATAATTAAAGACATGTTTTCCTACTTACAGGCTGTAACTTACAAGCTGCGCTGTATTAAAAGGTCGCAATTCTATGTTTTCGCATATCGCATCGCCATCGCGCGCGATTGATTGGCAATTTTTAACTGCAATCAAACGTCATTTCATATTCTCTGCAGCTCTTCTGCGTGCATTCTCCTCCGTTGAGCTGGCTGTTTGTGCATATCACGTATATAATCATCGATCATCGGACCAATCGGCCAGCGTTCGCTTTTAATAAATATAATAAATAGGTGTGCCCACAAATCGAAATTAAATGGACGATGGTGATGTGTTTTCGGTTCCAATCGCTATGTGATTGCAATCAAGAGAAAAAGAATCACGTCTCTTGTGCAGTCGGAAAATTACCGCGCGTTCGACGTCAATTTGTTGTTTTTTTTTCATGTGGCAGAACTCGCACAAATTGCCCTGAACAAGATTGAATTTTTTCGAATGCGAAACACTGCAAATAGGTTACGCCATGCCACGAAAATTGTTCAAATTAAAATCATTTTCCACGTTGATTCTTATCCATATTTTTTTCGGTTTTGGAACATTGCAATTTGACCCGAATGATCATGGGCCTTGCCGCAAAAGTGGCAATATGGAACGGGATGGTAAAGTGCACGCTTTCTCATTTGTTTTTTTTTTCTCTTCTTAATCAAGAGCCAAAATCGAACTGCTTTGGATCGGATTTCCATCAAGTCGTGATGAATGCCAATTTAAATCATTTGCCAATCCAATCGAATCCAACGCGGGAAAATTGCACACCACAATTCAAAATACAACTTTCTACCAGCAAATTAATTCAATCTTTCTCTTGCCAATCATCTTGGGCTTTGTTTTTCTTTCTGTTGCTGTTTTCTTTCACATAATCTTGATCATTATGGTAGAGTTATGCGCCTAAGCGATTGCAGCCCCATGCAAAAAGCCAAACAACCATTCCAAATTGTATATAATCAAATGACTTAAATGACAATTTATGAACTCGATTATAATTCCAATCGGACTCGACCGATAGTGCAGCAATCAAAATCGACTCAAACGAGTTAAACATTCATTCAAAGGAGCTGATGAGTAAGGACCATGCGAAAATGCATCGTTTACGCTTGGTAAAATAACAAATTTAGCTCGAAAATTCATTGAGAATTTCAAAGTCAAATGAGAAAATACGGACCTCGATTTACTCAAATGAAATGCTACAGCATCGAATTAATTCGGGGAAAACATGTAATTTGCCGATTTAAAACGAATTGATAACAGTCTAACACAGGAAATGAATATCGTCTCCTTGCTCCCTACGACGTTCATTGACCAATTTCATTTATTTTGATGGAAAAATACACTTTATTTTGATTTTCGTTTCTTTTTGTTCGGTTGCAATAAAAAGGATTCGTCAAACTTCACGAATTTGAATTCATTTTGCTTTTACTTTCGGCGGAGTAATTACATTTTAAGTGTCGCCGATTCTTGCATCCTTGTGCCACTTTGTCATAATGTATCCTTTGTAACGAAATTGCGATGTAAAAATAATTGGATGCATAACGAAATTTTGTGCTGAATACAAAATTGGTAGTTTTTCTTTTCATATGTGCGCAGACGACACTTGATGCATCGGGACCATGGTCTTCTTTTGCCGTTCATCTTCATCTACAAATATGCTTTCAACATTCAAATATCAATTACATTAGTTTGGCATGTAGCACATGGCTTGTGTCACGCCGGCGTTTGCAATGGCAAATTTAATTGGCTTTTTGATTGAAGCGCTTCGTTTGCATTTCATTATTTCGAATGTTGGAAGAAGAAAAAAAAACATCCATTTGCTGGAAGGAAAAAAACCATTCAAAGAATTTATCATAGTCACACATGAAAAAATTGACAAAACATACAAAATGCGACTTATAAAACCAATGAGACAAAATATAAATTAAAAAATGATGCCAATTGTGTTTAATAATCAAGTACTTGGGATGACATGATGCCACCCAAATTACGGCGTAGAAATATAATTTGTAGCCAAATAAGCCGTTCGTTAGCGAAAACATATGAATTGCATTTCGCAAATTGAGCCGTACTTTGTTGAATGTAAATGAGGGCAGCCCAAAGGCCTGAAGCCGTTATTTTTAAAGTCGAGTGAATGAATTTCATGGTGAAAAATGGAAAACAGTCGACTTCAAAAGTCAACATATGCATTTTTGGACATTGAACCAGTTTCTACCGAAATAAAGCGATTAAATTCACATTTTCGCAAGTTAGGAATTTTTTTGTGTCGACTTTGGAATCGGATGTAATCTTTGGCGAAGGTCTTGAATCAATTCAATCCGTAATTCATCTTAATCATGGGCATTCTGTAAACAAATTAACATTTTTCGAGATATATTTTCGTTAATGATGATCACAATTTACCTCCTCCATGTGAATCGATCTGGCGATCTGGCGATCTGGTTGAGAATTTCACGTTCTCGGATTAATGAATCATAGTATCGGAAATTGATGCGATCTCATTATTTCCAGTATATCAGAGATCCAGCATTAACTAATTACTATCGCATCATTCGATACGGAACCCGGCAAAAAAAAGTGAGATCACAGTGTTCCGACTTGTTTACACCAATTTTGCCAATTTATCCTTGAGATTTGAAGCGCTTTTCTTCGTCGACAATAACATCGAGTTCATATTTCGTCTGGCGACCAACTGGTAGATCAATCACATAATAGTAAAAGTAACATTACATCAGCGTGTGGTAATTGTTGACCCTGAAATGCTCATATGACAAATCGAACAAAGCACTCAACTCGTTTTTCATTCAAAAGAAAGAAAAAAAAGCGAAAATGTCATCG
The DNA here is from genome assembly GCF_009176505.1 of Sitodiplosis mosellana. Classification (NCBI taxonomy): domain Eukaryota; kingdom Metazoa; phylum Arthropoda; class Insecta; order Diptera; family Cecidomyiidae; genus Sitodiplosis; species Sitodiplosis mosellana. The sequence goes on from NW_022595280.1 coordinate 811,057, forward strand.
AAAAAAAAAAATCAAAACACGCCTGTATCAGCCAACTGTTGGCAGCCGGTAAATAATCCGACTATAATGCGGTGATCTAGGCACCGTTTGTGGCCGTTGTTTTTATCGATCAAATTTTTTTTTCACTCACTCTCTTGTCGCCGTAATTACTGTGAAAGCCTGTAATTAGAATGCAATTGCTCGAACGATGACAAAGACTTAAAATGAACCGTTCGCAACCACTTTGGGCTCTTTTATTCGGTATTTGTTACGTTTTATGTCAATTCAGACGATGCATCTGTCGTGGCGTATTTTTTCCATTTCAACTCAATGAAATGTGCACTTTAATTTAAATCGAAATGTGACAATCGTACGATTTTCTCGGTATTTTTCTTTTCAGTCAAAACATATTTTGCTTCGTACACAGAAACACACGTTCAAATGAATTTTTTTCGTTTATCTGATGGTGATAAGTAGTAATTTGGCTTTTGGTTTTTAATTGAAAATGTAGTGCGCAGTAATAAAATGCTACACCTACATCCTACGGGCACAAAATCATATGGAAAAATCGTGCGTATCCATTTAGTGGTGTTTGCTTTGAATCGATTGAATGATTTTTGGTCAGGCATATGCTCGCCTCATGGTCTCGTGGAATCGACAGATGAAACACAACGTTGACGCATTTTGGCCGGTCAAAACTGAACAATTGAATTCAATGAATCACACGTACGAAAATGGTCTTAACGAACACAAGTATTCACACTGTGAATTTCACAGCAGAAAAAAAAAGCAAAAGGAAATGGAGGATTTAAATGCCTCGTGTTGTATGTGGACGATTTCATTTTCATACGATTCACCAAACTGCAATGCATTTCATTCATTTCTTTCTTTTTGAAGTTTCGAACTTTTTCCATTCCTCTTTTCAGCTCTTTTAATTCACTTTTGTTTCTTTGTGGCTTTATCTCTGCATCGGAAATCGCACTTCAAAAAATCATCGATTATTATTAATTGCTTTCAGTTTGTACGACAATCAACCACAGCTGACATATGACGAAACCGTTAACTTTACCGCCACGGCACATACTTTTACAAGACGAACAGGAAAAAATACTTTCAACAATGAAATGAAGAGAAAAAAAACTTCACACTTCTGATTGACTTTAATTAATTATCAAAATTGATCATAAAACATTGGGCTTTGGTTGGTGAAAACAGCAGTTAAAAAATGGAAAAGGATCACATATGGTTCACACTTCTTTTTCTAGTGAATTCAATACCTTATTTGAAATGAAGCCAATTTTCAACAGAAGCTGCTGCTGTTCAACAGCAATCGTTAACGGTCGAGACGATGAAGTGATTAATTTTGAATAAAATGAAATTTTGAAGCTTATCCATTCCTTTCATTTAAAAACGGGGGAAAATTGCGGAGTTCATCAATTTTCGAGGCGAAAATGTAACATTATTGAGGGCTTCCTCCAGAAATGTTACACTTTCCATCCGAAAATATTTGTGATGAAAAGGCAACACACGCGGCTATCTAAAATCGATTTTAATGTGCTTTGATGCAATTATTAATGTTGTAATCAGCGATCAAACGCTACAGCGCCAACGAAAACCAAATGGCATATTGTATGCGCGGCGTGTTGGGTGTCAAATGTTTGTTAATGGTTTATTTAAAGTAACATCAAATTGTATCTAGCTTCAATATTTCAAGCTATTAACTTCTAGATCAAGCGCTAAAACAATTGGGCCGCAACGATTTCAAAACCCGAATAAAAAGTCACCGTCCATATAAAGTCACACTCAATAAAAATTCTAGTGACAAAATAACTCAATTTGACTCGATAGATGTGTTAAGCACAAGAGCAATGGGTGTCATAAAATATATGTTTCGACGCGTTGATAGCAATTACCTTTTCTTAAGTATCAACAAAATCAATTTTAACTCGTCGACGATGTTCGTTCCAGATGCATACGATTTCCTGTTTCGATTACGGCCACATTTCGTTTTATCTTGAGCGCATCTCATGCGACAAGATACCCAAATAAAATAATAAATACAACGGAAAATTACTCATTAACATTGGACAAGATTGAGCGGTCAACAACGAGCTGGACCACTCAATGTGTGGCTTTTGATGTCTTTATTTCCCGCGCAAGTCACTGCTATATATTGCTGCCACACAGACAACAAGCGTCTTTAATTCACCGACAAAAAAAAGATCACCGCAAAAAAAACTCATCCGTCGGATTTTCATTAATCAATTGAATTTGAAGGGATAAAAGACGCAAATCATACATACAACAATTATTATTTCAATTACAGCCTTTGATTAGGTCGTTGAGAGCAAAAAAAAAGTTATTGATTTCGTTAGAATTAAAATTCAGGCGATTCGTCGTTGCCCGACATCTAAACGAATATTAAACGCTTCACAATGAGTTTGTCTATTTCATGTCTATTATTATTTATTGTTCATTGTTTTGTGTGTGTGCGTCTCTTTTTGAAGCCTTTAATTCTCAAATCAAGACATACAAATTGAAAATGAAGCAATTCGCCGACCATTGATTATTGGTGGCGCATTGACGACATACCAACATACACAAAGAGCAAAGTTGCCGCATACATTTTGAACGAATCAATTTACTTTTTTTCTTCATTTCTTTTCGAAAAGTGGTCAAAATCAGATTTCATTTCACTAACAAAAAAAAGAAGAAGATATAAATACAAAGATTAATCGAAAGGTTATCAGCACATGAATCGACATCATCGATCGCCCGAACGCAACATTTATGTATGATTTTCCGGCTCTTGCATCGATCCGCCGTATCTTTAACAGAGGTGTGGCAAACGGCATCATTAAAAAAAACAACAACTAAAAAGAAAACGCCGCTTCCAAAACGCAAAACCAACAGAGAAAAAAAGACAACGTCTCTCTCTCTCTTTCCGTCTCACCCGCTTTTGCCGAATCCAGCACAATCATTCAAATTAATATTTTTTTCATTCGCTATCTCCACTCTGTCCACCAACATTATCCATTCCATTTTTTTCTCGTTCGATTGTTTAGTGGGAAAAAATATGGACAAACGAAATTTATTTTTTTGTTTATGAATGGCTAAAAGGAGACGAATGAATGAAACGAATTTCAAATTACGACATTTTAACGATAAAATCAACGAATACACACACACACACACTAAACAGGATGAAATCGCTCAAATGGATACATAATTTGAATTTGATTGTGTGAATATCGATATAATTGTGCAATTTATAAGATGAATTTTCTTCTTCTTCTTTTTTTTCTAATGGACATTAAGTCCATTTTGAACAGAAAAATACATCTGCGTTGCCTGAAATTTGTCACAGGCATTAAACGCCTTACACACAGAATAATGCATGCAAACGATGCGATCAAATGTATTTATTCACTCGTAATTATGATTAACATTTTGTGGTTTTGGGTGTGTGTTTCAGTTTTGTATTGTATTGTTAGCACTTTGTCACGGCTATACCCATCGATAAACAATGTCGCTTCATATTGATTTTTCTTTCTTTTTTAGAATATAATTGCCAACTCATCATCACCATGCATAATTTAGATTATATTTGAGGCTATTGAGTAGAGTTTGAAAAGACATGCATCCGAATTGAGAAATTCCACCAGATAAAATCTTGAGAAAAAAAATGCAATTTAATGAAATTTTTCACACTTTAATATTTTTCTATTGATTTTTGATTTGATTCTTTTGTGCGGCAATCAAGCGGAACGAAGACCAAAAGCAAACGATCTATTCAGATTCATAGTAGGCAACCTATGGTAGTGGCTATCTTTACCAAATTTGTCAGACCGATGAAATTCTACCTTTGGTCTACGGTATTTGACTTTTTAAATGGATTTTAATTAGTTTTGTGAGTAAATATAGCTGACAGCCTGTTCAAGAATTGTTATTCAGTTCGAAACAGTTTTGCCTTGGAATGATGGATGGTTTCCATAAATATGACTTTCTGTATCGATTTTCCGCACCATCTTGTTCGATCAATACCTACATTTTTCTTAGTCTGTGCCGCAGACAGTGGTTTCACTTCAATTATTCACTTAAAAAGCTACCTGTTACTTTTGTCGATCGGTGTTGAAATTCATCTTGCTTCAAATTCGAATAATTTCAAATTTCAATTTAAAACAAACAAAAAACTACGATGGTCGACGGCTTGTTTGTTTTTTCTTCTGATTTTCGGTCGATTTTCTCCACTTGTTTCAAGTGATAATTGGAAAACAATCGACCGAAATAAATTTGTTCGTTGAAAGGTGTTTTAGGTGTTCGATTAAGCCTTGTTTGAATATCAATTGGCTACCGTAAAATAGAATTTACGAAGAAGAAGTTGAAAAAAAACCCAAATCAAATCATGTTTGTTTTTACATCAATTTATTTCATGCATTTTGTGCTCGTCACATCAACGAGTCGAATATATGTATCAGACTCACAATAATTTCCAATGAATTATTTGTGGATTTTATTCATTTAACAATGAAAAATCAACCAATTGAAAAAGTTAAAGAATTAGAGTTAAGGAAAATACGAAATCAATTACAAATTTCACCGAATTGTTTAAATGAAGCGGTGTTTCCGTTAACGAGAAAACGTTTTTTTGTGTTGTTAGCGATGCAGTTTCCGTGATTTATCGTGTTACTTCTTTCGTTTTTTCAGCGGAGGCAAGCCACTGTCGAATTCCGATGTTGATAAACTAATTGATTTCGATACGAATTTGGCGAGACCAGGCGCTGGCCGTTTTATTCCGTTCTGTTTCACAGTTTTTGAATCAGTTACTCGTTCCGATTTTTTGGTTGTCGATCTAAAGAGAGAGAAAAGAAAGAAAAAAACGACAGGAAATTGAAATTTCGTCTTGTTAAGTAGACGTTTGGTGAGTATTTTTTTAGTTTGAGCGCTGTTTAATTACCTGTCGGTGTACGTTAATCGATTCTGTGGTAACGGCGCTTTTGGCTTGCTAAACTCTTTTGTAAATGATTTCGGTGGTTCGCGCAACGCTAAACTTTTTGCGTAATGACCCATGTGCGCATTTTTCACATTGAAAATGTGTCGCAAATCTTTTGGGAACGATGATATGTAACGTAACCATGACACGAATGCTGTTAATGAGATCACAAAGAAACGGAAGAATTATTTATTTGTCTTAATAAATTTAATAGAAATAATGTGGTATTTTTGGTGGCAATTTGTTTTCGGAAAATTACATTTAATGATGACGCCGAGAGAACGGGTGAAATCGGACGAGTGCGAGAGAAAAAGAGTGAGACACAGGCTAAAGCGACAAAAAGTGTCAGTTCGAGTGATGAAAAAGAGGAAAAAGCCAATCATCCAGTAAGTCGATGGAGAAAAATCGTGTTCAGCCTTCTGTTCACACCGTTAACAATGTGTGGATGGTAATATGTTTCGGAAAATGCTGCTTCCATTGCCTCAATCTATCATCAATTGTGCGTGTTCGGCAACATGCAACAGGCAAATGCATTTGAAGAGACGGAAAGTGAAGAGCGAAGCAGAATATTCACCAATTATTTTATATTTTTCTTCTTTGTCCAAAGAAAAATCGTTCAAGGTGCTTGCACTTTCGCCACTACAATGTTGCTGCGTCAAACGCAAGAGGGAGTGCATAAACTAAAACAATTGGCTTCATGGCTGCAATCGAAGACGCATTGAGAGAGATAGAGAGAAAGTGCACGAACGAGAAAAAATCGGAAACGCAAGAAGGACGCATAATTATTGGTTGGTGTTTATTGTAAACGAAACTCAACGGATGCTCACACCTTTGACTAAAAAGTCGGCACTTGGCACAATCAACAAAAACAAAATGGAACTATAATGTGAGCCATCCATCAAAAGACCGCGCCAATCATCATCACACTCACAATAGGTGTGTATGTTGACTTTTTTTTATCTGGTAAATGGACAATCACATGACAAAACAGAGATGCCATCGAACCGCGGGGCTCGATAAAATGACATCATTTTTACACACAAGTCCAAACCATTAAAAACAACTTAAAAACCAATAAAATGATTTTTTTTCTATTTGTATCTGTATCCGCGCTCCTTTTTTGTGTTGGCCTTTTCAAATTGCTATTAATACTTCCACCTTGTTTGGCACCATCGATTTTACGGACACCACACACACACACAATTATCATTCGATTAAAAAAAAAGATATTTCTAATGGTTTTCCAAAAATTTTTGATGAATGCGACAAATGGCACACACACACACACACACACAACGGAATCGAAGGTGTACGGCAATTAGACCGAAGAAAATCGATTTTTCAAACGACACACGTTTCCTCTTAACAATTTTGAAAATTTAATCAAAAACATGAAATATGTTCTCATTAGCCGCGTTTGGCTTGTCCATCGCAATGCTGTCAAATGGAACAAAAACCCAATGACACTAAGCAATAATTGCCAGAAAAACTGTACATCGAAATTGAAATACAAACAAATTGCTATCATTACAATTCTTGAGTCTGGCCACTCGTGTCTTCGAATTCTCTCAATCGTAATTATTTTTTTGTCTGTCGTCGTCATCGTCGTTGATAATAATAATTGTAATTGAACTGTGGCATTCAGTGAACATTCGAGCTTCAGACTCAACTCAATCGATTCAAAATAACCGCAAGTGTTTGCTTTTTTTGGTTAGTTACGCAACGATGAATTCGATGCGAGACCGAGAAATAAAAGCCGAAAAAGAACATTATAATCATCAACCAAATTAAAAACCAATAACCGATATTGAGACGCAGTTTTTGTTCGCTGGGGTCAAGTGTTAACAACAAAATCTCTGCTTTTAACTTTGGATATGTCAAACCAGTTCAGTAACAAGTGATTCCTATTAAGCCATTTATAACCGAACGTTCAATTAAAAATTCAACGCATTTTGAATGTCAAATCAATGACAATTCTTCAACTGTTTCTATCCCACAATAGCTGTAATTAGGAGAATCTTTCCATTTCTACGTATTTTTCATATCTTTTTTCGAATTTTAATACGAGTGTTTAGTAAAAAAAATTAGTACGAGCACAACCCAAAAAATTTGATAGCATAATATTTATTTTCTAGCAAATTTTATGAAGGGAAAGTGAAGGAAATTGGGGACACGAGCCACTTCAATTATTCATTATTATTCGACAGGTCAAGGTATTGATGGAAAAATGATTGAACGGGATCTTTTTTCTTCCGAATTTTCCTCAATTGAATAAGGAATGACTCTAGAAACTCCTTTTGAATATAGGGACTTTCGATGACTGATCATATTTTTCCCAGTTTGTCTTGGATAGATTTAATTCGAAAGACTTTGACTCTTATATCACAATAACATTAAGCCTCCTCCAATTCCAAAAAAAAAAAACAGTATAAAATCCAAGACATTTTTAATATCGCGCCACATTTATGACTTAATGTTAATTCTGCGAATCCGCATGTTGTTGTGAGGTAGCTCCTTCGTCCAATTAAATATTGGTTGAAAATATTTGGCAAGGTTGAATATGAGCGCCAAAAGGGATTCGTCTTTCCGTCGATTAAGAGTATTTTGATGAATCCATCGTCGCCGACGTGCAAACGTTCGGCAAATGCCATTAATTTGCCATTCAGTTTGCTTCTTCTTACGTGTAGTAATCATTAAGTAATAAAATCTTTGGAAGAAAACGCAAAAACGTTGTTTAACTGTTTACATATGTTCTCGCGGTAGCTACTTGATAATTACAGCGTTCATTGGGATTTGTTTTAATAGTTTTTGGCCTAATGGCGCTTCGTAAGAGACCTTTTTGCATTAAAAAAAATGTTTATATTCACAGAATTTAGCGGAAAGAATCCTTTCGAAATGAAGATTGCTTTGTTTTTTTTTCTCGTTTTTGTTGTGAATTTAATTGGACTTTAATTATGATTATAAAAAACGGTTAATTTGATCTGCTTCTCTTCCTCTGCCTAAGGGTAGAATGATAGGAACAACGGTGCTCATTTGTAAATGTGTACATTTGGCCGATTTTATTTCAATCGCAAAAGGATCTAAATGATAGAAATGAATCCTATTATTGTGAAAAGCAACAACAATAGTAGAAAAAGTTCGAGGCGATTTGGCGAAGGAAAGAAAAAAAAACACAATCGAAATAAAAGAGAAGCGCGTTGAAGCGTGAACATCATTTGTTGTTGCTATCGTTCGTAAAAGGGAAATGGCAAGAGCTCATTTTCGTGTTGATTCCGTTGAAATTAGTGTGTGATAGAGCCGCACAAATTGGCTGTTGCCTTGAAATGAACGTTTGCAATATTTCCGCTCAAAACCCTTCATAGCCAACATACACACACACACACACACAGAGAGAGAGAGAGAGAGAGAGAGAGAGAGAGAGAGAGAGAGAGAGAATAAGGACAAACAAAACGGTAGCAATTCAATACGAAAATGAACAATATTTTTCGATTTATCTCGAACGCACGATTGTTATCATCATTGAAACATAAAAGCCAATTTCATCAATATTCCCATCGAGTGATTTTTCTTCTGTGTTTCAGCCCGTTTGAAGAAAAAAAAACTCGTATTCGAATGTAGACAGTTGCTTTTCGACGAAAATCGTTCCATTTTCAGCACTGAATATCGTAGCTAAAAGAATAATGTGAATAATTTAATCAGTGAAACGAACCGTTAATATAATATTGTTAGCCAATTTCGAGTATTTTTCTTGCATGTTACGAAAATACATAGAACATTAGCCGATTTAATTTACCAACACAACTTTCAAAAAGTATAGCAAAGAATGTTGGTGGTGCTGTGTTGTGCATGAAAAAGGGGCGCGCACAAAGCGACTGAACCAATTGTTTTCATCGTCTAACTGCCGCTTCTAATGCATTGGGTCGGTCCATTTGCAATCGGAAGATCGCATTCATATTACATCAAAATATTCAATAAATCAGTTGGATTTCCTGCATACATTTCTTTTTTTTCTATGTTGAAAGATAATTTGGCAGTTATTAAGGTTTGCCGCAGGCCATAAAGAGCCGAAAATAACAGGAAAAATCGTTTTATTAACGACTATAAACATATTTATCCTGCAGTGAAATGTCACATGTCGATTTCTTCGCACAAAATGCCATCAATGCAATGCACGGTCACAGGAACACACGAGCAATTAATGCGAATTACTATTTTTTTTTTCGTTTTGGGGACGTTGAGTGACGACAATAATTGCCATTGTTATAACAAATTATATCGCCTGACTGAAATCATTGAACACGAACACGCATTGCATGGGATTCGCTATTGAGACATAAATATTAAAATATTTATTTTTGCCACGCACAGAAGACGGATAGAGAAAAAGAAACGACAAAGAATTTGTGTTCGGACTAACGAAGTGAAAAATTTAAATGAACCCAAACAAAAGGCAACAATGCTAATTTTTGGTTTGAGGCTATTTAAAATGACACTTTGTCGATTTTCAATTGACGGAATAGTGTGAAAACGAGAGAAATGTACTGTTTTAGATGGAGAAAGACAAATAAAATAATATTTAAATGTTTTTTTGACTTGTAATTGAGAGTTGCTGCGACAAAATTATTTCTATTGAAACTGACTTAAGCTATTCTTTACTCAAATGCAACTCTTGCAATTGAGGAATTGCTGGTTCGAACAGTGTCACGAACAATTCATTGAACAAATTGCCAATTCAGCAATTACCCGACGCTGAACATATTGGCCCGCGGTGAAGCGTTTTCAAATCTATTAAATCTCTTGCCACTTCCCATGCATTACATTCCCGCTGTCCAACCGCTCACATTGATTATGTCCAAGTAGTAAATAACGAAAATCGACACTTAACAAATTACATCCACCCAAGTTTGAATGCAACGCCACTGAAGCGTATTAAATGAGGGTGAAAACAATCAGCACAAACTATGGCAAAACTATTCAAACACTCGGCAAATACAATGAGCAATGAGTGAGTGCAAGGGAGATTTATTAGGTACACACGCGTGCAGTGTTTGACAATAGTAAAGTGCAGTCGCGCAAGTCACTTTTCACACTGCAATGCATGCAGCTCGACACATCGATGCACAACGAAGAGTGTAGAGGATATATTTTAGTGATGAATTTATTGAATAAGTGCGGTCATCGGCGAATTTTGTGGGAACATCAAACTGTTTTCAGTAGAGATTTGATTTTTTGTTTCAAAACTTTAGAAAATTTATAATTTTGATGAATTCATCAAAATATTTCGCATAAATAACTTTTTCCGAGCCAATTCATAAATTCCATGAACTATCTCACATAATTGTGGGTTTGTAGGCAATTTTTTGGCCAAATATCTTCTTGGCCAATATTGATTGAATTCTATTGATTTAAAAAAGAATCCTAAAAAAGAATCGATTCATTAAACTATTTCAAATTTCAAGATTTTATTCATTCAATCATTGAATTCACTATTGAATGCCGTTCGATGTTGGAAAGGTACTCGAGTCATTTACTCATTTTTCTCAATGCTATCAAATTCAATGAAATTTCAAACGAAAGTGAGCCTTTAAAATGTACTTTCACAGAAATGGTAACAACGAGTCGTGTGACTAAACGAATGAACAAAAAAAATTGTGAAAGCTTAAACGAGCGCGTCGCAGTACTTCACTGAAGGGGACAAAGAAAAACTAAGTGAAATGCAATTAGTTCGCATTTAATTGTACTTGATATCTGAAATTGTAATTTCTTTTTGTTTGTTGCGTGCAATTCTCTGGTTGTTAGAATTGTGTGGAGAGCATTTTATAAGGCACTTATGGTTATGCCAAAACGGAAGGAACGCAGCGAGCACAACAAACAGTACATACACAACCGCAACAATTCCACTCGATCGCAAGCACTCGCTGGTGCTCGTTCGTTTGTCGTACATAGTCGATTTGCCGGTTGGTGGTGGTGGTGAAGTGGCAAATGAATAAGCACGGAAAAGAAAATATTATTGCAAGAAAACAGCAAACCACTTGAACCCGTCGCTCTCTCTGCAGCTCGTTGCTCGTATACACACATTCAAGTGGGTAATGTAATGAGTGTCCTTTTAACGCCGTCGAGTGGTTATTTTTGCGCATTGTTTTCCCATTAAAATTCAATTTCCCATCAAAGTGCACGGTAGTTGCTGCATTCTATTCGCTGCCATTTTTCCCTTTGTTTTTCTGGTTAATTGTAACAAAAGTGAAGCGCATGCATTGCGCCTATAATTCCAAGCGTTTTGTTCATTTTGTTGGTCGCATTTTGTTTTGTTTTTTTTTTTCACTTTGCTCTCGTATTGTCGTTTTGCATGCGAATAAGTTCGCCCGATTCAGAGGCGAACGCAAAATGTACACAATACAATTGGCGAAAAGAAAAGATCGTTAAAAGAGCAAAAATGTACAATTGTTTTCAAGGATATTTTCTCTTAATTACATGCTTTCCATGTGTGGTGGCTACAGTTAAAAAAAAAATAACAAATTATAATAGCAACAAATTTATGAGTGAGCATTTGCTACGCGCTTGCACACCAATTGTTCAATTTGCGTTTTGTTGTTCGAGAAAAGTGGAACAAAATGAGTGCGCTTATCGCCACTTCACCGAGAGAGAGTGAGAGGAGAAAAAACGGAAAAATCAAATCGGAAAATGTACAATTTTGCCTGACAATGAATATGGAAATGGTCCACTAGCGTCACAAATTTGTTGATTTATTGCAAAGAAGAAGGAAGGCAGCGAGAGAGAGAGAGAGAAAGAGAACGAAAACGACGAACATTTGAAATGTGCTTTGGCCATGCTGTGCGTGAACGGAGGGGGAAATGAGCTAAGTGAATATTAGTAGACGAATGGTTTTGGTATTTTCTGGGCGGTGTTTCTGTGTGAGAAGCAACGAATCCATAATGTACGCTAATGTCGTCGTCGTTGTCGTTGCGCGTTTCAAATACGATGTCGATATTGATGATAATTCAAGTCGAACAAATGGAAACAGAGTTTTGTGCTGCTGTTGCTTCGTGTGTTTACCTCTAGGGGGTTAAATTAAAAAACATTAAAAAAAAGAGAGCCGGAGACGGCCAGAAAAATAGCGGATAGAGAGTGAAATGGGACAAACGAAAAAAAGGTTCGAGGCACTTAAGGAAGTCAAGTAGTCACGTGTAATAAATGTTACAAATCGCTTTTCATGTGAACAATCGAAATATGCTCATTCTGTTTGAAGTTTTATGGACTGTTTTAGGTTCGCTGCTCATTTGCGTCGGTGATTAGTGGCCCGATTTCCATGTGACGTTCAGTTCTTTTTTTCTCTCCATTGCCATTCGATTTACCAAAACAATTATTGTGCAAACAATTCGACCATTCGAAATGCAAATCTAAGGCCAATGGCTTATATACACGCGGACGCGTGTACCACATTTGGAGAAGAAGAAAAGCCCGCAAGAAATGCCGTCGTTTTGTGAATAAATATTAATTGTAACTTTTAGCCACACAAAATAAATAATAATGGGTAATTAGGAATTAGGTAACGTTATATATATTTGTGGTCACGATTTTTGAACAAACGAGCACACACATATGCACTCCATGTGGCGCAGACCAAACGATGAGAAAATTGAAAAAAGAACGACATTTTTCTTTCATTATCCTCGGAATAGGCGCGCGCCGTGGCGCTATATGCCATAATAAGATAATCAGCAATCGTTGCGAGCAATAAATCTAACGGTCGTCGAGTAACTGTCAGGTGAACGGTCAAAATCGGGAAGTAATTGTGTATTGGAATATACAAATGGGAAGTAAAATGTATATTTAATACCGTATGCCCATTTGTTTTTCTAAAAATAAATCCTTACGACGTCAAGTCGTTTAAGTATTTTCTTTCAATAATAATATTTAATACCATGCTAATGTCCCAAATTGACCAGTTTCAGTAATTGAAAGTTCCCATTTAGAATTGATGGTCGCGCACCATTTGCGTTCTGAAAATATCATCAAACTCGCTATAAAAATTCACACAAACCAATAAATTATAAATGTCTGGCTTTTTAGCTCTTGAAAAAAAAGGGGAGAAATCAATCGATTAATTATTCATTCAGATCAAGTTGAGCAATCACAAGAAATATCTCGAGATCTTGTTATAACAAAAAACAACGAAACCAGAAAAAAAACTAGAATGAATCGAAAAGGCGGTAACGCACCACATTTTGTCTGTACTGAACGCCAAACACTCGAAGCCAAACGTCTTGTTGTTCCTCACCTACGGAGTCGGGAAATGGCATTTTAATCGACATTTAAGACAGCAAATGACAGAAAATAGGCGGCGAAACAAATTCCAATATTGATAAATTGTTTCAACTCACAAACCGAAACTGGTTAAAAGCAACTTTTTACTCCATGAAGACCAAAGTTTGGAAATAAACGAATCAAATTAAATCGAAATCGAAATCGACGAGCTCGCATTAGGCAAGATTGGAATGAACAAATGTTTCGACGAGATACGGCTCGATGTATAGTAATGTGCCGTTTATAATGGCAAAAAAAGGTAAAATAATTAAAAGCCAAGCCAAAATTTCATGTTAATTAGCGGAGTTTCGTAGCTCGGTTTCGAAAAGTTTTTGTTTCATTGAATTTGAGCTTTGATGATGATGATAACAAAAAAGTGCGCTCGTGTTCAACGACACACACACACACATATATATATATTGTGTTGAAATTTATGCTGAGCGAGAAAGTAAATCACGGAAGTTTCGGAGAACAAACGAATAAAAATGTTTGTGATAGAAAATGAGGCAATAATTGAATGAAGTATATGAGCATATATGCTCATTTCAGTCAAATTGAAAGCAAACTCGATTGTAAAACCGCATAAACGAGGGAATCGAGGGTAAAATGCAGACAAAGAACAGCTACTTGAAGGCAGGAGCATATACGATTCACATACGGGTTTTTAACTCGATTTCAAAGACGATAAAGACACAGCCCGAAAAGTGAAATATTGACGTTGAATGTGGCATTTAGATCGTTTTCAAACGTGTGTATTCGTTGCGTTTTCGGGTGGTATTTTTGTAAGTGTGTATGTGCAGAAGTTTGTAATAAACCAATTACGTGCTAACGGTAATCCAATTTGCCAACATTGCACAACCACATCGCCATGTATATACATTTCCGACGCATACAAACAAACACAGATACAGACACACTCCCGGAAAACTTAGCATTTGATGAATTTTCAATTTGGATAAAATAACACAAACAGACAAAGTGTGCATTACATCGTATTTACTTGGCCAAATGGATAACAATTTGTATACAAAAGCACAGGAAAACGTTCATCGACGTGGCAAACGAACGGAGAACGGAACTCGGGTTGAAGTTTGAACAACGACACACAAAAAACCAACAACAACAACCGAATTGTATACGTTCATTTGAATTTTCGATGCGACAACATTTTAAAATAAAGTAAAAACAGAAATTAATCCGACTTTGTTGGTTTGGAGTTTTTCGAGTGTGTGTGTGTGTGTGTGTGTAGAGAGGGATACAATCGCATGCATTTGGCCATACATGTGTACGAGAATTAAGTCATTATCCATTCACATCAGACAATGCCATCCTAATATGATTACATATCGAAATTCAACCACAATAAGTATCACAATTAAAATGACATGGTAACTGACACAAGTAGAAAAATAAAAAGACGAAGAAGAAAAAAAACGAGAGCGAGAAAAAAGAAAGCCCGCACACACAAACACAAACACAAGAAAATGGAGAAATGTAATTACGGAAATTTCGTTACTTATTTTCGTATTTTCAGTACTTTTGTTTGATTTATTCTTTCCATTTCAAAGTATTCATTACGAGGCTTTTGTTTTGTGTTTTGTTTTGATTCGATTGTGGATGGGCACGGCATACATTTCACTAAAAAGACCAATTAAGCGAGAAACGAAGAGTTTTCCAATTCCTATCCTAACGGGAGTAATTAAATTTTCCAAAGAAAACTGGATTTTTCCCGTATCTCATATACCTTTCTGGTCACATTTAATTGAATATCTATAATGATCGCTCGCGTTTCACTCCAACCACCAGTTTTAAGCCATTGGATTGGTTGTATCTGTTGTCTCATTAGATATGTATATGGTTTGTGGGACGATGTCTTAAATACAGTGTCTTTGTTGTATCAATAAGAAGCGCTCGAGTGTAAGCGATAATTCTTTTGAAATGGATACATTCCCTCCCTCCTCGCGTCGCAAGTCTCGGTAATTGTATACAAGCTAATAGATTATTTACAGACTTTTACTGTTGTTGTTCTTGACTCGCTTTTCCAACTCGACAAAAGGAGGTGTTGGACAACGAAAGAAAAGTCCATTCGATTTTGTATTAATTACGAGTTGGAAAATAGTTTTGAATGAAAAAAAAATTAACTTGGCCACCAAGCTCATGTTCTTTGATTGCCTCGTTGCTGCTCGTTTAATAACCATTATTTAACTCCAAAACATTACGTTTGTGGAGACAAATGTCAGACGAAATCCTATATAGTTACAGACAGACTTCGAATTTAGTAATAGATATACGCACCTTTACAAGCCTTTTCATAGATTTCTTTGTCGTCGGCGACGAGCGACTCGAATTTACGCTGCAGTTCAGAAGCCATTTCTTCCAACGTTCCCGTCACTAATTCGCTATTATCTTGAACGCCTTTTAGATACGTTTTGTAGTCATCTTGAGCAATTCTAGAAACAAATAGCACATAATTTTTGGTTGAATTTAATTTTTATTCAATTTTTGTAATCAGTTTTTTTTAACTCATTCAGAAAATATTTAAAGGATTTGTTATTTTTGAAAGAAGGAATGAATATTCTAGAAGAACCGTCTTTCATTCTGATTCTTAGAGAAGAATCGGTATTATTTTTATGAAATTGAAAAAAAAAATTCCATACAAAAACTTAAAAACAAGACTAAATTTCAACTCAATGCTTTTGGAACTTACCTAATCCGTTTCGATTCCAGTGTTCGTATGAATTCCACTTCGTTTGGACATAGAAATAGTATAGCGTTTCCACTGCGGCCAGCTCGTGCTGTGCGACCAACTCGATGCACGTAATCAGCCAATTTATGGGGTGATGAAAACTGAACCACCAAATCTACCGCTGGCACATCGATCCCACGTGCGGTCACATCCTGCATTCGAAACACACACAACAAAAGGATACAGTTTGAATCAAATGTGAATGAAATGCGACACTATCTCTATCTGCACACACACACACACAAACACGCAAACACAATGAATGACATTGCACATTTGCTGGAGTTAACCTGCTGCGAGTTTACGTTACAATCAAATCCAAATGCCCCACATATTGCCCTAGACATAACGCTATGTAATCGTTGTGGTCATTAATAAAGAATTTTTAATTGCCTTGTGAACAAGTATCATGTGAACATTCTTTCAGCCAATCGAACCATAAACACAGTTTGTGGTTTCACTGCGTTTTTTTTCTCTTCTCTTCTCAAGATCTAATCCAGAGTAATTGAACACCAGTAGCTGTTAATTTGTTGTTGAATAAAATATTTCGCCGTGGAATGTCTTTGGTTCTACTCAGCATCGAATGAGAAAAAAATAGATCAAGAATGTCGAAATTGAAAAGAGCCAAGTATATTTGAATAAAGGTGATCACTTAAGTGATGGCAAATGTTTGACCACCTCGAGAAAAAAAAGCCAATCATTTGCCCAGCATGAGTCACATTCGAATCGAAAATTCGGTGTGATTTGCAGGTCGTTTAAATACCATTCTACTGTCAATATACAAATGACAGACTGCGTATCATTCGTTTCTTCGTAAGAAATATTTTCTTTTCCAAAAGCGAAGCATCGCCTACGAGGCAATCAAACGAACGATATCCGTGTGAAACTGAACTCGAATCACGTCGAAACGTGAATTTCATCGCTTCATTGACGTAACCAGAAAATTATTATTCGTTTTACAT
Organism: Sitodiplosis mosellana; assembly: GCF_009176505.1. NCBI lineage: Eukaryota > Metazoa > Arthropoda > Insecta > Diptera > Cecidomyiidae > Sitodiplosis > Sitodiplosis mosellana. Next base: position 828,041 of record NW_022595280.1, read on the forward strand.
ATTCTCATTGTAATCAGAATTGTTTAACTGTAGCCATTTTCCATGTGTGTGTGTTTGTGTCGCTTGAGAGCGATTTCTGTCTTAAGAACGTTCGAATCTTAGACGACACGTTTAGAAGATGAGTAGAAAAAAAATTGCGATTCGGACAATGACTTTTAATTTTTCCGCTTCGAAAGAATACATTCCCAATAAAATGCTCTGAAATTGATTACGCTTACGGTTTGATGTGTCGTCGTTGTACGTGATGATAAATTTGTTTCACGGTTAAATATGTCGAGAGTAGTCAAGACTCCAGAACCTTGAGCGTAGAGACTCGTGGGAAAACTATTTGTGCCTATTTTAGCAAGCAATATTTTTGAGCTACATTTTTACATGGAATTGACCTGATTCAACGTAACAAACGATACTCCGAAAAAAACAATCTCTTCGTGGCATTACAATGTATGCCCATTTTTTACGCTTGTTTAAATTCTTTTATCCAAAATCGATTGGAAATGTACTGAATACGGATGAGTGTGAGTCAACTCAAATATACTCACCGTTGTCAAGAGCACACCCGATTTTGCCTCTTTGAACGCTTTAAAAATGGCACTACGTTCGTGTTGCGTCAACGATCCATGGAGCCTGTAAATGAGACATCAAAATTATGAGGAATATATGCACAGGGACACTATGGTAATTCAATTTTAATTTCAATCAATTTTGAGAATAAAATATACTCTCAAAGTTTTAAACATAAAAAGTAGCAAAATAATTTTGTTATGGATTTTCCAACTACAAAAACCAATGACACCAAGATTGAGAAACCCATTTGAATGAAAAAACATGAATAAAAATATTTCCAATCCGAAACTCACTTGAAAAACTTGACATCCGCCAGCAATGGTCGTTCTTTGAACTTCTTCTTGGTTTTTGCTCGCACTTTATCCAACAATCCTTCATCATCTTCCAAATCGCTTTCACCGTCCGGAAGTGCCATATTATCGTCATCATTGTCATCGTCCTCGTCGTCTGAGTCGACCACTTTTTTCGTCAATGTTTCGGTCATTAAATCATAATGATAATCGACTAAATTCTCCGTGGCCAAAAATACTAAAATCTTCGACGATTTCTTCTCATCGCTGGTTTCCTTGGCAATCAATCCGGTTAGAGTGACTAAACGTAATTTTGGCGGCACCAAAATGTATTTTTGTGTAACTTTCTCTGGAATTACAATATTTTCATTGGCTAAACTTTCCTCAATAGCTTCGACGGACTGGCTGTCTCCAGCGATTGGGATTGTTTTCGGTAGTTCGATATTCTTTTGATCACAAGTGTCAATGAACAGAGGATTTTTCAGTGCTAGTCCAGCCAGCTGATGAACGGCCGTTGATAGAGTAGCTGATAGTAATGAAGTTTGTAGATTTGATATTGGTTTTTCTTGCACTTCATCATCAGCCGCCGCTTTAAATGGATTTTTCGATTCGGGTGGTTTGTTCAATGCATCAACGATAACTTTGACATCTTTTTCATATCCACATTCGTACAGTCGATCGGCTTCATCCAAAACTAAATTCTTTACCTTATCCAATTTAAATGATTCGGTGTGCAGTAGATGGTCACAAATTCGACCGGGTGTTCCTATCAAAATGTTAACTCCTTTGCGAAGACGAGCCTTTTCCGATTTTCGTTTTTCTCCTCCCGTGATGTAGGTTGGCACAATCCACGTGAATGGTTTCAGGAGTTTGATGAACACCTCAAGGGTTTGAATGGCCAGCTCACGCGTTGGAACAATGACCAAGGCATAGATCCCGTCTGTTCGACTGATTTTCGGCTTGATGTCTTGAAGTTGTTGCACTATTGGAAGTGCATAGGCCAATGTTTTGCCAGATCCAGTTTGAGATCGTACTAGTATGTCACGACCTTCGAGCGTGACTGGAACCGCTCGTTGTTGTACGCTTGTCAATTCAGTTATTCCGAATAAATCAGCCAATGATTTTACCAAATGAGGATGTAAGCCGATTGAGCTCATGGGTAAACCAGTAAAAACAATTTCATTCAATGGTTTCACAAATCGTTGACCAACCACTGGAATATCGGGAGTGTTTTTGAAGATGTTTTCTGCTTTCTTAAACGGTTTATTCGGTTTATCGGTCTTTCTCTCAAATGGATTCTTTGACGAATTTCCTCCTTGGACCGCAATTGATGTTTTTTGCGTGACATTCGATTCATCATGAGGAGTATTCGACGGTTTAGGACCAGCATATGGCGTTCTATTATCTTGTTTACCACGAGCTTCCTCGATTCTCCGCTGCATCACTCGCTCTTTGCGCTCATTTCGTGACAATTTCTTCTTCTTCTCCCCGAATCTCTTACCGGAAAATGTGCTCAAATCGACGTTTGTGTCGATATTCAGACTCAACGACACTTCATCCTCTGGCTTCTTTACCTTAGCTATGTTCAAAAGAGCATCGACGTCATCATTTGGCTTTTTCGGCGTTGGTTTCAGAGGTGTAACATAATTTTTTTGTGTCGATTTTGAAATATTTTCCGCTTTTTCTACGGGTTTTGAGGCCAAATTTGCTGCTGTTGACTTGACAGCTTCCGATTTCTTGACTACTGTTGCTTGTACCGGTCGTCTGCGAGCTACAACTGCTTTAACTTTATCATTTTTCACGAAATTAAAGTCAAATCCACCTGTGTTCTGCTTTTTTTTCTTTCCCACTGTGGGAAATTTCAATTTTTGCTACAAAAACACATAAAAATTAGTTTCAAAATAAACATGTTAATAAGACCAAACTTACAGTCGGCTTGATACTACTCGCTGATGTTGATATATTCAGAGCCAAATCCATGTTTAAACGTCAATATTTTATGAACCAAACAAATAAAACTCTTGTGATTTTATTTTATTTAAAAAAAAATCGTGTAATAAACTGTAAATTTCGGTCGAACTCCAGTAGTTGCGACGCACTATTTACATTTTTAAAAGCACCAGTATTGACACATGTCAAGCGCACATGGTTATTGATAGCCAGAAACATATGCTGAATTGCTGACATGCGTACCAGCCGTCAATGGGTTTGCCAACTAATCACACTAGAGGACGCGTGTTGCATGAGACCAGCGGCGTTTTGTATGCGAAAATGTGTTCGGTGAGTTTAACTGTTTTGTTTTACATTTTGGAAGCAATTTCATTACAATTATTCTATTCAAGTGGAGATGAACAGGAGAACAAATTTAGGAGAATTGAAATTAAGTCGGTAATCAGTCAGAAAAACACCACTAGCCTCAATTTCATACTAATTATTATCTTATTGGATTTTCAGCGTGCACCGACACAAGAAGCTGGCTTTCAATTGTATCACAACTAATTTTTGCATCGTTTGCAACAATCAAACGAAATGAATTGAAGAATTGAGCGTATACTAGTATGTCACGCAAATATAGCATTTTCCATTGAATTCTATTACTTTTCCCAAGACTTTTTAGTTAACGTCATTGTAAAAGTTATGTAAACATGTAGCCATTGAGCCGATTGGCAAATTAAAAACTGCGTATTTGTGGAACAATGAAAGATATGATTTTTGTTCGCGAATAGTTTACATTCAATAGCTTAATATCAAGATGATACGATGTTATCATCAATCTCGGCCTTGGAAAAGTAATAATTTTTCAATGAAGATGCTCCATTGGGATTATGAAAAATGTTTTCGATGACAGTTTCAACCTATTAGTTGATTTCTCGCATCATCCAAGCAACAACAAGATCGCACACAAATCCAATTGAACGATTTATATTTTATTTGTTTGGAAATCGCTTTTTTATTTGCCATTTTTATGATAAAAATCTTTTGTTCCGAATTCACTGAGTGGCAATAATAGTGTTCTTCTGGTTCCGAATTGACCTTAATTCAGTGTGTGTGTGTATGTGTTTTGCCAACAAAAGAACCCTTTTTTCCAAAACTCACTCTGGTTAAATGTTGCAACATACGCACATTTATGTCATTATCCTGTTCCACTGGAGCGATTCGAATTGAAAATAAACACCGGAAATGTGCAAACGAAAAAAAAACTTCAGTTCCCAATAAATAAATATCGATCGTTTTTTGTTTGTTGGTTTGCTCATCCGCAGGACTTGTCACACATGTGTGGTGTATTGTTGCCCGTTGAAAATTTCCTCACAATTCCTACATAAATATATTTATGTGAATAAATTTTGTTTTATTGTTATCGAAACGATTCTTTTGTAGATGAATTGCCGAAAAATGGAGAGAAGCGCAGAGCAGCACCGAACAACGACACAACAGAGAAAATGTCGGGGGCAGCGAGCGTGTGTGTGTGTATGTGGTTGAGAATGTAGTCGCAGGCAAAATGCGATAAATGGCAAGCGACGCAGCGAAAAGCCGGAAATCGTGTACAGAAATCAGTTTATTGTGAAATTGGGAAAATTCATTTAGATGCGAACAATGGCGAATGGCTGGTGCACAACAACGCCGGCAATAAATAAATTGTAAGGAAATATAAAAATTATTATATGTTTTATGGCGTTGTGCATTTATATTCCACATTCTCTCTCTTCTTTTTCTCGTCGACAGAATCGTTTGAGGAGCGAGCAGAGCTGCCTGGCTGGCTGCAAAATGCTCGGAATTTTGGTTTGGGCTTGCGTTGTGCTCGCCATTTACGCATTCGAATATGAATATCCGTTGTAAAAATTGATTCGGATATGGGCAGAGGTTACTCTGAATTAATTTTCACATATTCACACAAACAAACAAACACAATGGCCCTCGGCTGACGCACAAACAAACGAACAGAAGAGAAAAAAAGAGTGCGTCGACACAATTTATTTATTGAAACAATTTCCAATGATTTCCATAAGCATTTTGTTATTCAATAGGATTACGTAATGTGAATAGGATGCGCATATTGACGGGAGTTATTTGGTGGATGTAAAAACACTGTTCAATTATTCGTGTTGCGCTGGACAATTTGTCTCTCGATGATGAACTGAGCAATGGCGTGGAAAGGACAAATGGACATGGCACATGGGTTTAAATCAGAAAAAAAACCATCGAAAATACTTTGTTTTCATACATTGTTGCTGCATAGATACTGATGCTGAACCAGTTTATTTATTAAATACGGAAAATAATTAAACGATGACATCGAGATTCGTTGCTTCAACACAAATTGATGAATTTATTCTTATGACTATTCGATTGACATAACTTTTGTTACAACAACAACAACAATAACAATTGCCATCCAACTGCTTGCTTCCAATGGAAAGTCATCACAAACAATGGCACAAATTTACAAAAACTTTTCCAGTGAATCGTCGAAAAAGATCAATTTCCTTTCAAAAACTGTTATTGTTGATACATAATGAAATAATTTGTAAGCGAATGGCGATGTGATTCAATGCGAAAATTTATTCACTGAAACGGGGAAAGTCGATCTTTCTTTATCTCTTCCTTCGTCTTGTATTGTCATTTGCCACATCCGAAAGAATTTAAATTGTTCATCGATTGGCAATAAAATCCTCAAACTCCGAACAAAATCGACATCTTTTTCGCATCGTAGCAAAACAAAAAAAATGTCGCTCGTATTGCGAATCGATTACATTTCAAGTCGCGCATTGTTATCGCAAAGCCATTTGTAAAAATGCACACAATAGACAAATCACACAATATTCAAAAATAGTTAAATAAAAGGCCAAAAAAATCTCTTGAAACCGAAGCGAGCGAACATTTTTATTGACAAAATGGTATTTATTCATAGTTTAGGTGATTTGCTTGGCAAAACTCAGTCTCGATGTCGCCACCGAACACACTATTTATCGAATCGACCATAAAAATAAATCAAAAGAACAAAATATGGCCAGCCTTTTGTTCATTATGTTCTTTTTTTCCCAACTAATGCCTCAATATGCAAAAAATACATACATCGTGAATTGAATGATTAGAATAAAAATAGAGTTTATGATTTCCTTTTTTCTGCTAAATCACAGCATGTGTGTGTGTGTGGTTTACTGTGATTCGGTTGACATAAGAATTATTTGCTCCAGTTTTTTGGTGACTTTTGATTTCTGTGATTTCGATCGCTTTTTCGCTGACGATGTCTCCGATGGACGTTTGACTCTTTGTTTGCGCTTCCGCCCGGTTTTCACAACGACTTCTGGATCGGCAGCAAATAAACCGCGCTCGGTATCGTCTGAACTTTCGGTCAAATCGACGAAACACAAAACTTTCAACTGCCTTGGCTTTGACTCTTTCTTGATGACAATCGGTGTAAACGTGACATTTTCTTCGACACTTTGCAAAAAATCACTCGTTTGCTTGGCATCCAACATATCACCCGCATTCTGCACATCGAACACACACTCCAAAAATTCGACGTTGAAGTACTGGATATTCGCATTCAGATAATCAATCACATCCATGGTTCTGTGGAATTTTTTTGCATGCACTGCAATTAAGAAATCTTTCACACAACAATGCTATGGCTACTTCAGACCTTTTGGTTGAGTCGTTGTGTTTTATGGTTTGTTGTTGTAGATTGGAACTGTCAAAACAATCAAAACATTCAGTGCAATCAGGTGATTGCTGCATTTAAATGTCAATGTGTCATTCGAATCCATCGATTCGAACTGACACTTTTTAACGAACACCCAGTGCAAACTGATCAGCAACATTTGAATGTTGTCTTTTTTTTATTGCAAAGTCAACTTCGTTGAGATTTTGTATCACCTGAAAAAAAAACTAATGTCCAAAAAATATATTCTTTTTGGAAGAATATCTACATGAGCATGTTTTCGAAAAAAAAACATTTTCTTAGGTTTTTTTACATTTGCAAATTTTTTTCAGAAATTTTGACCTTCCAATTTTATGCCCGCTGTAATAATGCTCATTGTAGATTACGAATTAGTTAGGAATATTTTTCAAGATATTTGATATTTTCTGCCATAATACCGTTTATTTAAACCGATTGTCAATGTTGCGAGCAATAGAGTCATAATCCTCAGATTTATGAGCAATCGTACAAAACCAACCGTTTTCCCACCGAACAAAATCAAATTTCAAAAGAAGGAAAAGACTTTGCGTCATCTTTCTTCTGAAATGAATTTTTCCGTGGAAAACATCGTCCGATTTGAACTTTTCTGCATGGTTTTGATTCGAAAGACTAGATGTCGTTATGTATGTGTGGAAAAGTTTGAAATTGTACTTCCCCTCCCAAAATGCTTATCAACGAGATTCGAATAGATACTGTATTAGCTCTCACACACAATCAACCGAACAAAAAAAGGAAAAGAAAAACTTTGCGCCAACAAACAAATAAAATACATTACGATAAAACTAACTTTTTCGATAATAACGAAAGCATTTATCGCAGCTGCTTCGATTTATCATAACATTTGTGATTTATAATAACTTTTAATGGATGCGACCTTAGTGTGCGTGGTTTGCACTTCAACAAATTCGAATTCCATTTTTGGGCAATTAAGGGGGGCCAATTTAAATGTTCATATTGAAAAAATATTTATCTGTTAAAATTAACAAGTACACAGTGGTGTGAAAGCGAACCGTTTCCACGAAGAGTAGTCATTAAGTGGTGTGATAAAGTGAAAACAAATACACTTTGCCATCGTTGGGGCAACAGCAGAGCGATATCGCCATGCCGTTTGGTGGATGGTATAAAAGGAGCGTTCAACGAACAAAACATTTTAATCGTTTAAGGACACTCGATCATTCAACATATTGCCAAGCTGTTGACTGGCATGAGTTTTGGTCGTCGACAACACCGAAAGAAGAAGAAGAAGTGCGCGTAATAAAGTACATTGAGGTGTATACGTATAAAAATGTGTGTGCCATATCAAATTCCATATGAAATTCAATAAGCTCGGCACAAACAAGTTTAGAAAAAAAAAGAAGTGAAGAGCGTTACAAAAACAATAATAATCGAATAAACATAAAAGGAAACGCGTCAATACTATTTCCCCCCATCGTGATGATTGCATAGAGTGTCAGTGGGAGAGTGTAAAGCATCAGGAAAATTGTTTGTGCACGAAGAATCAACCAAAACACGAGAGAAGAGAAGAGATACACCAGAAAAAAATACAACAGTTCAGACAATTCGGGGTGGTATTTCACAAGCATTATTCATTTTACCTCATTCTGGAGTATACTTCAAAAACTGGAACATTCATGAATATTTATTGTTCTATTGACTTTTGCTATTGTATATTATAATCATCAGTATCGTCCTTGTTGTCGTTCCGCATGATTTTTTTTTACAATGTAATAGTAAACAAAAAGTAAATTTCGCTTGAGACAAATACATTTGTGTAGACGGCTCAGCATCGGGGCATGATATTGTAGGGGATCGCATATTCCGATGTTTCCATAAAAAGAAAAAGAACATACTTTATTGCTGCTGCTACTCACAACAACCAAAAATATTTTCCTAATTAAACCAAAAACTGAATGGAAAAAAGTGTATGTTTGCGTGAGAGTAAACGACATAGACCTACAGAGAGAGAGAGAGAGAGAGCAATCTGTGGAAAAATGAAATCTGTTGCCGTTTTTGCGATTATTGCTGTGGAGGTGTTTGCTGTTGTGATAGCAACCAAAAGTAAGTTGAAACTTTTATATTTAATGCTGAGCGTCGTATCTGGTGTGTTTTTACAAAAATCAATTACCTGTGTTCATAGTCATTTTCCCCAAACATTTCATTCCGATAAACATGCATAAATTTTCATCGTAGTCGTCGTCGTCGTCGTCGTTGTTGTTGCTATTGTCGTGTGGTCTCTAACTCCATCGCCGAAAATCGGCCACAATATCATTATAATATATTGCTGTTGTTGTTATTATTATAAACTGCGATGGGATGCTAAATTTTCCCAATTTTCCCATCCGAAAATAATTGCTATAAATTTTGTTTCTACAACATGATTAGATCAACAGTGGCGCAACAAAAACCAGCCCATTAATGGTGCGAACAAAAAGTTTTGCTCGCGCTTGTGTTTGCCTATGTACGTGCCAGATAACATTAATATTTATTTGTTGGTGTTCGTTTTAACTATTAAATTTGATTAGAGGCACGTTATTAAATTTACACGAGTTCTCCTAAATTCAAAGCGAATACTACCACCACTCACTCGAATCGGCTTGTTATTTATTCACTTGATTGAATTGAATTATTTTTATGCGCGACACATTTTTTGTTGATTTTTGACGTTCTATGTGTGTGGATCCGTGCAAACAGAACGAACAAACGAGTGAATGAATGAACGAATGAGTGAGATAAAATCGACAAACGTACTTTGGAATTCGGTGGCTAATGGTAACACTGTCGAATTTGTGCTAATTGAACGAGAAAGATGGATTGGTCAAAGTGGAAATATTAATGGTTTAGCTGTTCGTAGCAAGTAAGCAAGTTCTATTTCGCTCTTTGTCTCTCTCTGACTCGGGGATTGGGATCAAAGATACCAAAAACTTGATTAATTATAATATCGACATATATACCAACAATGTGCATAAAGCTTGTTTGTCTGAAATCGATTTCATGATGACCAAAAACATAGTACATTAGACTCCCTGTTGGTCGTTATCATCGTCAACATCAGCGGCGTTGTTGTTGTCGTGTCGATGAGGAAAATCCTTTTGATCCTTTCACAAATCCGGTCGATTGTTCGAGGCGGGTGGCCGACCGACGATTAATTTTCATAGCAAAATATAATTTTTATCGTCTAAAACGACGCAAAGCGAGAGAGATATGGATGTGGATCACAAACAGAATTCATTTACAAAGTTATATCGACGACGTAGAAAGAAAGATTCTTGAATAAACTAATATATAGAGGCGAAAAACCCCTTTGATTGTATCATACTCACTCTCTCACTCTATCAATCTACGTTCACTAGATTCTGACAAAACTCATCATTTTTCTGTGGATGTGTTGTTACAGTGTGCCCATCGGCGATAGAATCATAATAAAATTTTGTTTGTAGCATCCCTTTGATCCACGCTGTCAATACCTTGCATGAGCTTATCTTACACCCAATTCACTGAAAATAGATGTGCAGTGTGCACTCCCAGAGCAAGCACATCGCACGTATATATTCAACACGCTGAATCATGCTAAGTAATGCCAAAGCTTGAGAAAAACCAAAGCCATCAACAATCACCTAAATGTGGAGCAGCAGGGAAAGCGGCAACAGCATAATCATGCCCACATTCTACGTTTCATTGCTGTGTAAGGCATCCTGCATCTCTCGGTGTAAAGTTTCGAACAAAACTGAAATTGTTTATATTTTAAAATTAAATCTGTGGCAACGATATATATATATATAGCGAGTGGGAGAGAAAGAGAGAGAGAGTGGAGGAAGGAAAACCTGACCCCCTCACATGTCTAAGCACATGCGGGTTGCCTTGTGAAATTATGTATAATTCTGTTTTGCCACATTGATTGGAAAACCTGCGTAATGGGCCAAGTTTTAACACATTAAGTAATTATTATGATTATGAAGCGTGGCAGAGAACCGGCCATAAGAACAAAGTTAGAGGCATTTCGCTTGGAATGCAACTAGTTCATATTGACTCTGATTAAGTTAGACGGAGCGAAATAAAATGATGAAGAAAATGAGGAGCAATATGACGATGAAGTTCGTCTTCGTACTCAACACATGGCAACCAATTCGGTCAATTCATTGTACCGACGAAATTAACAAGAGCAACGGTAGTTTACGAATAAGACTTTTTCCGAAGATAATAAAATTGTGTCTCGATGTCTGTGTTGTAGCGTACAACTTGTGTACGGTTTATTACGAGCTCACAATAAAGGTAGTGTCATTGGATAGGTCGACTTGACGATGGCTCGGGCCCAGATTTTCATTTGATCATTCGTCATTTTGACGGTGGTTTCACTTCATTTACTATCTCTTCCACCTCTCATCCTCTCATCTGCCACCACAACATTCGACCACTGTTCGCCTCTCCCTGTGTGTGTGTGTGTGTGTGTGTGCGGTAGAAGAGTAATGTGTGGGATTAAATCACACTATAAATCGAAGTCCGTGTCAGGATGTGGAGAGATGGAAAATTGCAAATGCCAGAGTAATGACAAAATTAATTTTGAGGCAACGTGTTTCACGTGCAAATGCATAGATCGAGAACGAGAGCGAGTATATGTATGCACGGTATAGACAAGGGCAAACCACGGATTCCAGCATACCAAACATAGCTGGCACAGATAATGTGAGTTTTTGCTGTGGATGCTCATATTCGATGCGTGCTTGCATATTTTATCGATTACATTCGATTGTCTTAATATCCTAAAAATATGATGGGAATTTGAAATATTGCCTATGGTTTGAGTCCTTCGTTCGGTTCACTCATTCCTTTTTTGCATTCTCTTTTTCGCAATATGCGTATCTACGGTGTGTTGTTTTTGTTCGCGGTTTTCTCCTTGCTAGTTGTTTATCCATTGCCATTTATTCAAAATGCCGCTATGAGCGATGAGCCATGAATAAGAGCGCATATAACATCCACAACATAGTAAAAGTGAAAATGATCTGACGAACTGGTGATTAAAAATGAGTATTGGGAGACGCTGCCACTGCCGCCGCCGCCGCCACTGCCGCCGCCGCCGCCACCACCACCACACATTGGAGAAAAACCAGAGAAAGCAATAAATTCCTTTTAAATATGAACTACAACTCACCACACCATACCACACCAGCAAATAAAGTATTTCGAACAAAACGATGCGTTAGAATGTCGAAAAATGGCAAAGAGATAATAAAAGAGCAGGGTCACATACAGAAACGGCAAACGGCACCAACCGACCGGCAGCCAAACAGCCAGCGTACAACAGAATGAATGAACCGAACATAAGCGAGAGCGCGACCAGTACAACATATACACACACACCATACCATAGTCAATAGCAAATATGACTCTGGAGAAAGAAAAATTCCATCACATTTTATCGTTACTCATAAGCACATATAATAGAGATGAACGTGTGGCATGTGGGTTTGCAGCGAGCCACATCATAATGCTACACACTGAATTCATATTCATTTTTTGTTGCTCGCTTTCCTTTTCTTCCCTTTCGGTTTCAATTCGACGTGATATACACGATCGACACGACTAAAAATATGTGTGAATGAAAATGCGCGCTCGCTCGTTCGTTTGCTTACTCTCGCATGCCTGAAAATGTACAAAACGTTTGTGCCAGTAAACGAAACGATTATGATATTTGTCTTGAATGTTCGACGAAAATGAACGAGTTGGAAAATATATGGCTGACAAAAAAAAGAGAGAAAGCATCAAGAATGGAATGGGAATAGACAAAAGCTTGGATAATACAACTGCATTGTTTGCTCAGAGAGAAAAAAAAACGAGGCGAATATAGAAAAGGATTATTTGTGTTAGCGAGATGACGATAATTTTATTCGCTCACTTTTTCTCATCTCGTGCTTTGCATTCGACGCCACATTTGGTCGTTGGATGGATTTGAAACGGGATATATACACATTACACTTAGTAGGTACATTTGGGTGCGCTTTGTAAGTATAAAGTGCAAAAAGAGAAAAATAAAATGAATCAAATCAGCATTTATTCCCATTGGTTTTCATCAGTGCGCGCAATATTTGGGGTGCTTTGTAGCACTTTTACAATTAGATTTTCGAAAATCCACCATTTTCGAGTGAAAAAGAATAGCATTTCATATTTGTTTTGGTTCTTTATTTATAATGGCATACATTGCCACATGAAACATGCGGCAAACGGAATGAACATACAACATATATTCTGTGTATGAGTATTTATGTGTGTGTATGGGCAAAAATATGAAATGGAATTACACATGTAATGAATTAATATCCTTCTTTACTTGGAAAAGTAAATGAAATAAAAAGGGCCTAGAGCAAGCAATTTTCCCATGAATTTCGACCAAGTATTCAATAATGACTGTGTACTCTTTATGGTTTGTTTGTTTTTCTATTTTCCCTAAATCTATTCCTCTCTGTGTTTCTTCTCCCTCGTGTTTGCAACAATTTTCTTTGTTGACGTTGGCATCAACATCGCTTCGTTTCGAATACGACACAATTGAAGAGCTACCAAGTACCAAACTCCATACTTTGCTATTGGATCATCATAGCATGAAATTAACGTGGTATATCGATTGGCCGAAAAAGGAAGTCCTCTTCAATGTGGACGAAGCATTCACCGATGAAACCGACTGGTTCGCCTTTGGCTTTTCAAAACGCGGTCAAATTGAAGGATCCGATGTTTGCTATTTTGTCAAGAGCATCTACGATGAGTCATATAATGAGGCTATCGTAAGTATTGAATGATGTCTGCATGTATGGAATTTCATTTCTATACATTTTTCTCTCTCTCTCTCACTATCGCATCGTCTGTCTCTGCTACACCGGACCTAGGACACGTACATCGGAAACGATAAAAAAGTGTACCGAGATTTACAACAGGATTGTGAATTGCTTCGCATTGACGATCGGTCAGTGGCGTTCAAGCGAAAATTCGATACGTGTGACCCGCAAGACTTCAACATGCATGTAAGTACCGAAGTACCCTATGTCTTAACAAATCAGACCACTGTCGATGTTTCGATGGGAAAATAGCAAATGCAGACATACTATAAAAAGAGAAAAAACGAGAATAAAATGAATGTGTTAAACTGTGTTTAGGAGGGAACAATGTATATTTTATGGTCGCGCGGTGAGGAAATTTTGAATTTCCCCATGGATTACGAAATAAATGGAACATCACTACAGAATCAGCGGCACAAGCGCGAAGGTCATACTCATTCACATTCGCCACATCGGAGCGGTGCCAACGATGGTCTGGTTATGGCGCAAATGTTACGTGCCGATAAACTTGTCATTCCGGAAAGGTACGTATAAATCTTGTTTTTTTTTCTTATTCGTGTTCATCGTGGTGCTGCCATGACTGCCACCACTTTCATCTTGTTGAAATTTATTTATGTTCAATTTGTTTGCATAGGGACATTATGGAGGTGGATGTTACATTGAATGAGGTTACGATACCGGCACAAGAAACAACTTACTGGTGTCACATTCAAAAGTTGGGCGATTTCATCCAACAAAAGCATCACATTGTACAATTCGAACCACTTATTTCGAATGAAGATATCGTACATCACATGGAAGTGTTCCATTGTGAGACGGACGTTGGCGTCGAAATTCCATTGTACAACGGTGATTGCAATCAATTGCCTGAAGAAGCTAAAATATGCAATAGAGTTATATCGTTGTGGGCAATGGGTGCAAGTGCATTCACATATCCGAAAGAGGCTGGGCTGCCAATTGGAGGCGCTAACTATAATCCATTCATTCGGCTTGAAGTACACTTTAACAATCCAGAACTAAAAAGTGGTAAGAAAACTCATTAAAAACATTCTTAAAGTGAACAAATAATGCGGTTTTATCTGCCGTACACGGCATCATCGTGTGCGTTGGCTTCATGCAACAGGATTAATCGATCAGTCGGGCATGCGGATCAGAATGGTGTCGAAGCTTAGGAAGCACGACGCAGCTATTATGGAACTTGGATTAGAGTACAGCGATAAAATGGCAATACCTCCAGGCGTGTTAGGATTTCCGTTGAGTGGTCACTGCATCGCCGAATGCACACAAACGGTAATTTATGACTTTGCTCATCGTCCTCCCCAATCTGATTCGGGTTTAACCGATTTACTCACTTGGCTTTGGTACATTGCAGGCACTGCCAAAATCTGGCATCATCGTATTCGGGTCACAATTGCATACACATCTTCGCGGACTTCGAGTTTTGACACGACATTTTCGTGACGACATTGAGCTGCCAGAACTTAACCGAGACGATTACTATAGCCACCACTATCAAGAAATACGCTACCTGCGACATCAAGTGAAAGTTTATCCGGTAATTTGATAGTTTTTGTCACTCATTATTTTATTTCACATTTCGCGCCCGTTGCGCGCACACACACTTCACTCGCGAAACAATTCAATTCATCGCACTACTTTTTTTCTGCTTTTTTTCCTTTACGTCGCTCGTCTTGATTGCATTCCACATTTTCACATCTGTATGGCGACTCTTTTCTCTCTGTTTTGTTTTTGCTTTGTTTCTGTTCCATCCGTCCGTTGTTGTGCGGGGCGCAAAAAGGGAGACGCTTTGATTACAACTTGCTACTATGATACTCGAGGCTATACCAACACAACGCTGGGTGGCTTTTCTATCAGTGACGAGATGTGTGTGAATTACATTCAATATTATCCAGCTACAAAACTTGAAGTTTGCAAAAGTTCTGTGTCGGAGAAAACTTTAGAAGATTATTTCTTCTATATGAAACGGTATGCTATTAATTCTTTTATTTTTCGATGCAGAAAAAAGCGAAAAGAAATGGAAACAAGTAACGCTTAAGAGGAAAAAGTAATTATATTTCTTTCTTTTCATATTTTCATCATTTTCGTTTTTATTATGAACTAACTGTTTGGATAAAATAGACGCGAGCATCAACATGAAGTGTCGTTAAAAGGAGCACGCTCGAAAAACTATCGTTCCATTGAGTGGACAAAGCCACACATTGACGAGTTGTACGGAATGTACGTGCAAGAACCATTGAGTATGCAGTGCAATCAGTCAGATGGCCATCGTTTTCCGGGTTTCGATTGGGAAGGTGCACCCATCAGTCAAGCCTCGATTCAGGTGCCAATGCGACGATTCGAAACATGCGAAAATTATAATCCGTACGGTGTAATTCCACTCGAACAAGGCGATTGCGGATATTTAGGCGAATGTATTTATTAGAGCAGGATCACTATCAAAGATATATTTAAGATTAACTCAAATTCCATCACATTAAACCTACATTTAAGCACACCATTCAAAGCAAATAAAGTCGCTGTTAAATTTGTCTATGTTAATTTTATTCCATTTTTTTGTACGGTTTTTTCTCTTTAATCTCACAAAAATACATATCATAAGCAGTTGTTCTCAAATGAGGTGAGTGAACTTAGCGGCTGTACGGATGAATTTGATTGGCAGACTTGATATTAGTTTTAATAGCAGATGGAGCTTTGCCCATTGTTGAGGCAGCCGCAGGCACAGCAGCTCCAGCTGGCATCGTTGGTCGCACTGGCGGCACCATATTGGCTCCTGTTTCGGGTATCAATCCTTTGCCCATACCAATTGCTGCCACGATTGCATGTGTATCACCTAAATTACTGGTTGTTTGGATGCCAGCTCGAGACGAAGCCTCAACATCCCAATCTTCTCTGGCTTTGCTCACCATATCATGCACATGCGAGATGACTTTGGTAAATTGGCTCACTTGCTTTGCGGCTGTGTCAGGCACCATATTGTTTGCCTGTGAAAATGAGACAAATTTATCGAGAATTTAGTCGAATATTTTCATCCAAATTTTGAATAATTCATGCAAATTTTGATCGTTTTTATGCAAAATTCAAAATTATTCATGGAAAAATCTACATTTTTGGCAAAATTGATTGCCCTAGAACAGAAACAACGTATGATAGGGTTTTTTCATGCTAGAACATTCAATTTTTCATACATTGAAGGCGAGTATTCACAAATTGGTGAAAAAATCCACATACTTTTTGTTCATGTGCCAACATTCGTTGTTCGGCGGTTGGTTCGGGCTTCGTTCGAAGGTAGTCCGGTACTAAATCATGGGCAAAAACTGGAATTCGACCTTCGGTTAAATGAAAAATAGCTTCATCTCTCTCTTGGGACAATTGTAAAGGAAGCACTGTCAAGTTACGAAGCGGGGGACCCAGTTCATGTGCAAGAATCTTTGACAATCCAGTCAACTGCAAATTCAAATGCAACAATAAATAATATTAATATGAAAAACCAATGGATTGAAAGTAGTAATAACTTACGTGACTTGAAATCAATGCAAAATTATCCAAAAATGTTGGCCAATTGATGATTTCATACTCGGTTTCAATCTTATGAATCATTGCGCCGATTGAGATTTTCAAATCATTTAACCGACCTAAAACCGCATCGATCAACGACTCCAATTGCTTTTCTTCACGTTGCATTTTGGATTTGTGGATTAAAACTATTAAAATTTATCGAAAAATATAAAAATTATGCAGCTTTGCGGTGTCTCACAATGGTTCGTAAACAATTCACTCGGCTGTCAGAAGTGACACTTCATAGGTGGTAACACTGATTCATATTGAGTTTCATTGGGTTCAATTCAGCAAAAATGTTCAAGCGTATGGCAACAGATGGCACTGTTTCCTCCAAAGAGAGATTTGAAATTCTTGTTAAATTTGTTCCCTTGCAATCTGGTTCATTCGTTTTTTCAATACTTTTTTATTCTTGTTAAATTCTTTCGAAAATATTCTGTTCAAAACGGCAATATTTGCTCCATGAATTGAAAGACAGACATTTTAGTTTTAAAATAATTTAATTTAATTTATTTTACATTACATTATTATGAGACAATGTTCAAATACACTTATTTATTCGAAACAAAAAAAACGTGTGTTATCATTTGTGTATTTCGTAAAAACTCGAAAATGGAACTAATGAATGGATTTTTTAAAATTTCTTTCGTTTCAATAAATAACTTTATACATATTCTGTTTCATTCATTTTTTTTTCATTTGCATTACTAATTTTGTTTACGAATTTCAGGAAAATTCAACAATAAAATCGACGACAATTTATGCGACAAACAAAACTACACAACACTTTGTGATGTTCATTGTTTGAGTGCGAATTATTTTAAATTAATTTTTCTTTTTTTTCTCGTTAATTATTGTCTTTTTCATTAGATTTTTTTTACATACATTCAGTTTATAATTCAAATCAGTTTGTTGCATTCTTGACATTACATAAAAAGTATGTTGTTGTTGTTGTAAAATTCACTAAAGATTAAAATTGAAAATGAGTTGTATTGGCAATAGAATTACGTCTTTGTATGCGGTTTTTTTTTGTGACTGACTGCGTCGTTTTACCAAATGATGAAATCATTCAGTTGATTATTTTGATGTCAAATGATTTCGGCCACATAAGTACCGTCATCATTGTGACTGAGCGCTTGGAATGTTGACCCGGTGAACTCGTAGTGTGGTGTCTATGGGAGAAATTGATGACAAAACTTATTATTTCTGTTCATTTTCTATTGATTCTTCTTGGGCATTTAAGAAAGGTAACCGAATAAATGAATGATCAATTTACCGTCGACGGCGAAAGGGCGCTACTGATATTCCTAAGTGTGGCATAGTCAGCAATTTCTCCATTGCCTATCGTTGACACGGAACTACTGTTGCGTAGCCGCGGTCCAGTATTACTGCCATTCACCGGATGTCGCGGCTGAATTGTAGCATATGTGTTATCACCCATTTGAGATGGTTCGTACGAATCTCGGCGACCAAACTGTGATGCTGGTTGCTGGAATCGAAAAAAAGAGTCATTGAAAAGTTATTCGACCATTTGATTTCGGAATATCCTCGGTATAACTTACAATTGAATCAGCGTCCATTGTGATAATTTCTGGCTCAGAAAACACTTGCATCGTCAGCTCTTGTTCTTCGTACATTTTCATTTTTCTGAAAGAGGAATGAATTTAAGATTAAATAGAGAAGTGAAGCTAATGTTGTCAATATTGAATCAAATTGTTCAAAACATATATTTTTTTATTGAGAAAAAAATTCATCGAAAATCTATTTAGTTCAAAATATTCGACTCAAAAATGTCAATCCAACTCAAAAACCACACTCACTGTTCAATCCACAGCGGATTTTCGGTTGTGCTGAGTTCATCGATGAACTGTTTCTTGATGAGTGCTTCCTTTCGTCGTGTTTGCGGCGGTATGTTCATGTTCCAATTTTTGAGGCAACAACAAAGCACCATGAAACTAATCGCTCCAATAAATAACACCACCAACAGTGCCAACAGTCCAATCAACGCCAAATCGACTTCTTCTTCCACGTATTTGGCATGCGCTGGAACAATGTTTTCAATAGCAAATCCAGCATAATAATCCTTCAAAAAGTCATAGTTATTGTCGATGCCCTTAAGCACATCATCAACCGGAACAATTGAATTGGTTTCGGGATCGACTGCATGAAAATACATGTCACACCAATCCATACGAATGCGACCCATGCTATTCACATGATGGCGCACTTCATCGACCACAATGCGTTTATCGGTTGCATTTCTCAGCTCGGATACAAGCTCTTCTCTTTCTTGCATCACCTCGCCCGGAGGTCGTGACATAATGACACGCACCAATTGCTCCTGTCGTATCACCCAAATCACAACTTTGGTCGATGCTTCACGGCCCGGATGCTCAATTTCCTTGGCAACGATAGTCAATTCGAATCGATCTTGGTCGTATTCACCCATAAATGCAGCTGTCGTCAGGCGGCCATCTTTTGATATTTCTATAAAAGAAAATGCAAAAATCGAATTGAAAATAAAAAAAATTTGGCGAAAAAGCTAGAAGAAGAAGTTGAACTTACTAAATGGACTCGGTACAATCGATCCAACCGATCGGCTTGAGCCGTATTTATAGAGATTTGATGCGACAATAATTAAGTCGAATGTTCCATTCGTACCCATATCCGCATCTGTTGCATTAATCGTTGAGACTAATTGATTGATGGCCGCTTCAGCGTTTATTCCAGCGTAATAAATGTCATGTTCGAATTTCGGTGCGTTGTCATTCACGTCAAGCACTTTGACTTGCACTTTGGCAACAGTGCTGTCGCGTTCAAGTGCCTCAATCGATAAATCATCGCGTTGGCGCCGCGAAATATGTAAATCGGATTTTTTGCTGCTCAAAATGTACAAATGATACGTATCCACTTCTTCTCGGTCTAGCGATCGATTGGTGAATACGTCGCCGCTTTTTTTATCCACATAGAATGCACCATTCTCATTTCCCAACAGCATGTAGTAATAAACGCTGGTGTGTGGATCCTTATCACGAAGATATGCTTGAATTTTACCAATACGAATGCCCCGATCGCTGTTTTCGACGATGAAAAATTTGTACGGATTCGATGCGTCCGGGAATTCGGCTTTGTTTTCATTCACACTGACAATTAAAATCGTTAAGAATCGCAAACTCTCAAAATGCGATGGCATGCCTTGATCCCGTGCAACCAAAACCAACTCGTATTTCGATTGCTTCTCTCGATTCAAGTCCATTTTCAACTTCAAGTCACCCGTGTGCTCGTTAATTTTAAACTCATCCGTTTCTAACACATTCTGATTGTTCACTTGCAAATAGTACTTAACCAAACCATTGTCGCCAGTGTCCTCGTCATTTGCTTTCACAGTCATCACCAGATAATTTTGTGTTGCGTGATTCTAAATGGAGAAAGAAGATTAGAGAGAATTAATTTCCGGTTGATGAGAAGCAGAGAAAAAAAGGTGTTTTACGTGTTACTTACTTCCTGAATCTCAACGGAGGCATTCGATAGGGATGGCATAATGAAAATCGGGCGATAATTGTTTACACTTTGCACGTCAATCACAACATCCGCTTTATCAGCATTCGGGCCAAAGCCCAAACCATCACGAGCCTCAACAGTGAGTTTGTATTGACCTTTTTTACTTTTGAGACTTTGCGATGGATACAAAATTCCTGAATTGGGATCCAACTGGAACAGCGTGTTGTCATTGCCAATGACAGCATACTTTACTTCACCGAATATACCATCGTCCGCATCCAATGCATTCACTTGCAGAACAGCAGCAGGTGGATTTAATTGTGCATTCTCGGCAACCGATGCATAATAACTTTTCTGTGTGAAAACTGGACTGTTGTCGTTGACATCTTGAACGGTAATATGAATCTGCGGGCGGAGATCAAGAGATACCGAGGGAAATGTAAAGTTATTTTAAATTTAGGTTGAAATGAAAATATTAAAATGTGCTTGAGCTCGTTGACTTTGTAACTGAAATGCAACTAAGTAAGCAAGTAAGTAAGTGAAATGTATTTACCGGAACAATGCTTGAGTGTCGTGTAGTGATTGGTGCCTTGTCGACAGCAACCGCTGAGAAACTAACATCCGGCAAACGTTCTCGATCCAAGAATGTGCTATTCTGTACCGTAATCGAACCCGATATCGAATCCACATTGAAGTTGCTACTGTGGTCACCAATCAATGAGTATGTTACATTTCCGAAAATCCCTACAAACAAAAGAAATGCGAATAGAAACAATGAAATCCGCTTTGCATATTGTTCAACCGAAATAAAAGTTTCGTTTATGGTAAAAACCAAGCGACGGAATAATGGAACTTGTCATAAAGAAGTGGCCAATGTTCGATTTTACTGCACAATCTTCAATATTTGAATTGTAATAAAAAGCAAAGTACTGCTACTACTGATGCAAACACACACACACATATATCTCGATCAGAGAAAAACTGGACGATTCGGTTTTGTTTTTATTTGATTTTCAATCAATTTTATCTTTGCGGTGGCGACAGCGAAAGAAATAAAAACTGTCCCAACCAAATCGAATTGGAAAAATCACATAAAAAGAGAGAGGAAGAGAGAAAAAGTAATACTTGACAAAGAAATTCGGACGAATGGAAGAATGATTCGAATAAAAAAAATTTTTCAACACACAAGGAATCGGCAAAACGAATGAAAATAAACTTCGATTTGTGTGGACGTTATAAAAGTTTGTGGTGATGGTGGGGAAATTGGCGATTTCTTTTTCGGACATGTGAAATCATTTCGAACATTTTCGTTTATGGCTCATTGAAAATTTATCACCATTTGATTTGGCCGATGGACGAAAGAGGCTCTCTCTCTCTCTCTCTCTCTCTCTCTCTCTCTCTCTCTCTCTCTGGTGTGATTATCGAAATTGGATGATTTCATCAGAAAATCACTTTAATTTCCGGAGAAAAGAACATTTCAAAAATTGGAGAAACCACTCCAGATACAAACATACACTTAAACTTTTGAATGAAATGGCATTCAGAGAATAGTAAATTTATTTTTAGTTGAAGTTTAATAATTGAACCGAGTTGTATTGTGGCTTTTTAATTAAATTTCGAGAGAGACGACGGGCGAAAAACTGCATAAAATATGTTCAATGCAAAATGAGAAAGAGTGTATGAGAGAGAGAGAGAGAGAGAGAGAGAGAGAGAGAGAGAGAAAGTGAGTAACTTGAGTGACAGTTGAGGTTTGCCGCAAATGTTGTAATTTGAGTCTGGCGTTTTATTTTCTCCTAAAGACCATAAATTGTTTGACAAGTGAATGTTACATTGTCAAGGATTTTGAAGTTTTCCGCGCTGCTTTTTCCACTAAAAATTACTTAAATTGTTCGAAATTTGTTGCATGCCATTGTTGCCAAAATGAAAAGTTGATATTAAAATAACATAAGCCTGCCGAACTTTATGCATCGTTCGAATTTATTCGTTCGTTGTGTGGTTTTTCCGTTTTCACAATTTTGTTGTTCCGGACGATGGGAGGAGGATGATTCCCAACAGAATTTTAAACTTCACGTACAGCATTTGTGTGTGCATTTGAGTGTTGAGCACAGTGTATTTGTGTGGAGAGGTAATTTTGACGCAGATGCACGTCGGAAAACATTGTGACTTGTACTTGAGAACAAGAAAATATATTTATGCCGATGTGAAAGAGAGAGAGAGAGAGAGAGAGAGTGGAAAAAAAATCCATTTTCTTTATATTTAACTTCTCAAATAAATGGTTCCTTTTTGTGCTGTATTTTTTCGGCGGTGTTGTGTGTATGCGCCGTGACAGCGTCTTTTTTGTCACATGTACTTATGAACTTAATGCGAACACATTTTCGGCAAAACTTTACTAAATTTATGCCGGATACTTCCTAGTGTGGAGCGCACAGCTCATGTGTGTGCGCGTGCTGCGGCGATCGTCCTGAAGTGTTCTTTGTGAAGTTACAGATTGGAACTGTATTTTGTCGCACTCATACACTTCCCGAAACGTCGTTACGCACATCCATTTGGTGCGGATGACTAGCATTTTACGCGTAAACGACATTTTTTTTGTTGTTCGCATTTGCATATGGGACCGAATCATTAGAATCATTAGTATCACGTTACGCACAGACATTGTTTCGCATTTTTTATACTCTCTCTGCATGGCAGTTGAACATTTTTTTCTTCGTACGCATACACAAATTTGTGCGGTTTTAAATGAGGCAAAAGTGAGAAAACAAAATCACTCGTATTTCGGGTAAAAGTGGTGGCTTTTATCTCAAGATAAATTTATGATAAATGAATTTGACAAGCTGATAAATGTCAACGCAACAACGGTCGAAACGCACGAAAAACTCGGCAAGTGTATCGCATATTTCGAGATAGCGGCGTGTGTGTGCATAGAACATATAATTATTTAACTTCGATGCAGTCAATTACATGCCATTTGTATTTCCGTAGTTGGCAAACGGTTTTCTGGCCTTGATTTATGACGAATACCACCGCATAAATAATAAACAACTCCCGTAATTCGTCGGTGGTTTTGTTAACAGACGCTGATTGCCTCTGTTGGTATGAAATTCTATTGGTGTTTGCTGCTGCTGTATTTGTTGGTATAAAATTGTTTTGTGAGGTGAATTTTTGCTGTCGTCTAACTTACCATCGTCACCATCCTTTGCGTCAATTTTCCCGATGAACGTTCCCTTTGCTGAATTCTCTGGCACGGTGAACCGATACTCGGGCAATGAAAACATGGGCTCGTTATCGTTCGCATTGACAATGTCGACGATAATTTCAGCGGTGGATGTCAATTGCGGAATTCCGGTATCGGATACATATGCATTCACATAAATCTGCTTTATTGATTCATAGTCGATGCGAGCTTTTGTCGTAATCACGCCTGCAAATACACACAAAAACAGAAACGATCAATTCGCCTCGAAACCTAATCTCCATCATTCGATTTCAATTGGAAAAACGACAAGCGAAGAAGAAAAAAACGATTTCATTCGGTGAAGAAATTAATTGCGTGGAATTCCTTTGCATCTCATCTCACGCGAGACGGCTGAATGTGCGCTCTCGAGTGGAGTGTTGTTTGCAATGGCAACGAAATTACATTTTACTGCTCAAGTGAGTTGTAATGTGTGGAACGACAGCATCGACACGATGCCATTACAAACAGTCACTCTCACTCACCCACACACACATTCAGCGTGAATGATAAATGTGTTTATTACGCGCTTCGCAACCAAATCCCAACCATTTTTCATTGAGCACGCCTTTTACCTGTGAGATTATTTATTTCGAGGTAATCATTCGTCGACAGATGATAGGCTTCGATGTTTGAATCGCTATCTGTTGCTTGGAGTTGCGTTAATTTTGTGCCAATCGGTTGCTCTTCCAGCATTTGATAGATGAGCTTCGGCGTGGCTGGTGTCCATGGAAGAGCAAACACCTGGGGGTGAAAAACACATTCGAAAACATTAATTATAAACATAATGAGGGTAGGAAACAACTGCACACCGTTTGTGTGAGCAAACGAAACGTTTCGATTCAAGTGTACTTTCTGAACGGCGATGTTCCATTTCTGCGCCGTTTTCAAACAAAATGTATTTCAATCACTCATTTTCAGAACCATATACTGTACTACTTCCGTAGCGGAAGTTCCGCTGTGGTAGCTAATTTTCAATCTAAAAACGCGCATTTCATACAATAGCTCTCATTTGGATCGGTTTATATTTGATTTAATAAATGGTTGTCTGTCGATAGCAAAACACTGATTATAGCCAGTCGCAAATGCGGGTTATATTGAATTAAAAAAGTTTTTCTGGCTTCCATTCGGTGTCAATAATGTATTGACCTAACGTTTTTTTTTGTACCAATCGGTTTACCAGGTGATTGTCCGAAATTCGAATTGAAATTCGGATTGAAATTCGGCAAAATATAAATCCAGAATTATTATTCCATAACCAAAATAAAAGGTGGAACAAAAAAAAAATGTTGTTAGTCAATCTCGGTTGAATTAAACTTGTGCGCTTTTTGTTCCATAAGCACGGGGAAAAAATCCGATTGTATTTTTTGTGCCGTCTGGTGTCGAGCATAAAGCCGACAGATATACCATGAACAAAACTGAATTAATATTTGATTGGAGTTCCATCGAAATCCATGTTCGAATTTTCAATGGCCGCATTTTCGATGCAGACACGTGTCAATTTTTCCCAATCTGTTCAATCCTATTGAATGGCAGACTTTTTGGTTCTGTTTTCTATCAAATTCAAATCCTTCATTTACAATTTTAAACCGATTTTTCAGATGTCAAATTCTATTTTAATTTAATTATATACATATATATAGATAAAATTCGGCGAATTTCACTCACCGGTGGCATTTCATTCACTTCAATTATTGTAATGATGAGCATGCCTTTGCCCTGTTGCAGCGATGGAGCGGTTGTATCGGTGACAAGCACGGTTAGCCGAACGACAGCAAAAAAGTCTCTATCAAGCAAACCGTTGACGGTGACATTTCCATATCGGTCGACGGCAAATAAATGTTTAAATGCTTGCGAATCGGTGACCTCTTTTCCATTTTTATTGACAGCTGTTATTGGTTCGGTCACTTCATAAGTGAGTACATCGTTCGATGCAACATCTGGATCATGAGCGACAAGTTGATAAATTCGTTTTCCAATCGGAGCATCTTCGCGCACTTCTGCTCGCTGTGTAGCAGGTATAAAGAATGGATCCTTATCGTTGCTATTGATCAAATTTATTGATACGGTTGCCGTTCCCGATAGACTCGGAATACCTACGAAAATATACCCAAATTCATCGACATCAATTTCAATTCAACTGATTAAAATTCATAAATCATGCACATGGCATGCACAGTTGAAACTGGTAAATGAAAACGAAATCAAACTCCCCCTCGAACCCCAAATCTCCAGCGATATTTTTGGGGCATTTCATATTTTGCGATGAAATTTTAATGAAATGCTTATTAAATTAGTCGTTTTTACCTAGATCCGATGCAACCACTTCAATGCGATAGTTTTCCCGTTTGTCATAGTCCAATTTGCGAGCAATGGATATTAATCCGGTTTGGTTATCGATGGCAAAGTCATCGAAGCTTCCCTGTTGGATACGATACCTGTGTGCATGTGTTTTACAGTGGAAATAAATTCAAATATTTTAGTTATTGAAATGAAAACCGTTACATCAATATGACAAAAAAAAAAACCAATACACTTCGGGCTACTTTCCGTATTCATGCCATTCATTTTAGGAGATTAAGTCACTAAGAGGTTTTGCATCGTGTGTCCAGACACACAACTATTAGTTATATGTGAATAGTCAATATGCCAAAAGTTAATTTGAATTTTGTAAACAATATTAATCGTATTAGATTACGAAACACTTTCACTAGTTGCATACAAATCGAACAACTCGAAACGTTTATCACTTAAACCACTTTAATATTGAACGGGTACTGTATCACTCTTCACCAGATGAAATCGTGCTTGTGGCTTCGGAACAATTTGCATAAAATCGAAGAGTTAATACCCAATGTATTGGAATTTTATGCAACCAATGTCCGAAGCAATTTGCTTAACAAAATTTAAACTATAAAATCGGTACTAAATGCTCTATCTATCGAATGTAAGCCAAATCAGGCGAGGCGATGCGATGCGATGCTAAATTGAACCAATCATCTAGTGTATTATGGGATTTTGCCTGGGAATATTGTGTTTTATACTGAGTGAAGCTTGCTTTCATTTTTCGTCATAAAAATACTTTAGTTTACAGTTGATGTAACCATTAGGTTAGTGTTTTTTTACAGTTCAGTCGCTTGAATTTTGTGAAATCAAACATGCATCAAAGATGATTTCAATTGGAATATCCCTTTTCTTTGTCTCAAATGCAATTAATCATGCATATTTGATCAAAGATGCAACATTTGAGCAAAAAGTATCTCATCCAAAAGTTTGCCCATGGCATAATAACGGAATAAATTTTCAAAAGAATTTTCAAGAGAAACTTCCAAATAATGCCAGAAGTTTTTTTTCCTCTTCCATCGTTTTATCAGTCTTTCAACCAATTTTACTCGTTTAATGTGTTGTGTGTGATGAATGATGAAAAATCGATTATGATTGCTTACCGTATTTTCGCATTGATTCCGGTGTCCAAATCAGTCGCATGAACACGTTCCACCACTGTGCCTGCAAATGAAAAACAACATCAATTTGTATCGCATATCGAACGAGAGAGAGAGAGAGAGAGAGAGAGAGAGAGAGAGAGAGAGAGAGTGTTAGTGTTGTATATTTCAGTTGTATGAGTTCTGAAACCGCGAAATGATTTGCTTGAAGTGCAAATTTACTCAGAAATAGATAGATTGAAAAGAGTCAGTCCGCAAAAACGTTGATTAAAATTTATTGACAGAGAGTGAGTAGAGTAGGCAGAACAATTTTGTTTTATGTTAGTAAAACCGGTATATTGAGACGTGGTTGTGTGGTAGTGATCAAAATTGACTGTTGGTTTTGCAAAATACAAACGATTCGAGAGAGAGAGGAAAAAAATTTCGTGCGGCAAAAAACATTTGCCAAACAGCGAAATAGACGCATTGCACACTTACCAATTGCTGTATTCTCCGCAATAGTTGCCATGTAATTGTCGCGCCCGAATTTTGGTGCATGATTATTTACGTCGCGTATCGTGATATTTACATTGCAAATGGCTTCGAAAGCACCGTCATCGGCCTGAAAAAAAGAAGAAAAATTCCAAAACCAAACGGGTTTTTAAAAATGTTAACACGAAACAGGAAAACTGGTGTAAATTACATTTTTCGCCAGCTGCTATTCGCAACTCGCGCGAACAACCACCATTTTACCAATTTATGTGTGTAGAAAAATGCGTAGAATGCATTTTTAATTGGAGAAGCGAGCCGAAAATGTAATTTAATGTTTTCATTTTTTAGTTATATTTCAGCCATATAGCGTAAGCTCAGTGTGTGAAAATGTTTGAACAAAAGCCACCGGCATATTCATCAACATGCAATGTTGAACAAAACAATGTGCATTTTCCGATCAAATTTCCCAGAATACAATATGGATTGGAATTGGTGCCATTATACA
Source organism: Sitodiplosis mosellana (assembly GCF_009176505.1). Classification (NCBI taxonomy): domain Eukaryota; kingdom Metazoa; phylum Arthropoda; class Insecta; order Diptera; family Cecidomyiidae; genus Sitodiplosis; species Sitodiplosis mosellana. Next base: position 856,145 of record NW_022595280.1, read on the forward strand.
GAACATCGACAACCAATTTCACCAAGTGAAAATAGGCAGAGATTACTATGGGATATTTTTATTCATATGGGATAAAAATATCGCATAAAAATAACAAATATTTTCCACGCGTTGCGTTCAGCGAAACTTACTAGGGTTTACAAACGTTTCGACAAATACCGCAAACGGTGTTATAAAAACGTTATTTTTCTGTAGTGTTTTTTTTGACAGTCCAAAATACCGCAGAAATAACGATAAAAAACGAAAAAAACGTTTTTTGGGCGGTATATAACGGCTCTGTAAAAAAACGTTTTTAAGAAACACTGAAAAAAATAACGCGTTTTTAAACCCTAATAAATACACATAACCGATTCTGCCTAGGGGCTTCACGCGATTTTGCAGAACGCAAATAACTCTGAAAAAATAAAAATAATAGTGAATCAAACCTTCAACCGAAAATTTGAACCACTTTTGAAGGTTTTTGGTGGATAACGATGAATATTGGAACATTTTTTGACGATACAATCTGCACAAATTTACTGGTATGCACGTCAATCTCAAATATCTATGTATATTTAATAATATTCATTAGACTGTAATGTCAAAAAATGTTCCAATATTCACCGTTATCTACCAAAATCAATCAAATTTACGGTAGAAGGATTGATTCACTATTATTTTTATTTTTCATACGTATACACGTAAATTTGGCATATCTATATATATTCAGTAATATTCATTTGTCGTTCACGATGAATATTGTTGAATATACATGGATATTTCAGATTTACATGCATACCATTGAATTTCTAAGTTATGACTTGATGCGTGCGGATATAAAAGATGAAAAAAATGATTTTTCCCCCTAGGATTCTGCATACACAGAGTCGCTGTTTTTTCGTTATACTCTTCACATTACGACGAGCTGCGCGGAGCGTGCATACACATGTTTCGCTCACTTCATTCTTTGAACACTCTTCGTGTGTCAACACAATGTCTGTGTGTGTATCGCTTGTGCCGTCGTTTGTAAACGACGTCAATGAGCTGGGTACGGAGAGTGTCGATCGAAAGAAAAGAGCGAAACATATAAAAATGCATGCATCGCGCAGCTCATTGACGTCATTTATAAACGACGGCACAAGCGATACACACACAGATATTGTGTTGACACACGAAGAGTGTTCAAAGAAAGAAGTGAGCGAAACATGTGCATGCACACTCCGCGCAGCTCGTCGTAAGTGTGAAGAGTATAACGAAAAAACAGCGACTCTGTGTGTGCAGAATCGCTATTGTGTTTCGTGTTTTGTGTTTTGCGTTTCGCTGAACACAACGCGCGAAAAATATCTGTTATTTTTATGCGATATTTTCATCTCATATGAATAAAAATATCCCATAGTAATCTCTGAAAATAAGCTTTTGGCTCCTGCGTCAACAACAGCTTTCGTCTCGCATTTTCCAATTTTGGTTTTCGGTGTAAATTTTTCAATCAATCTTTCTGAACCATTTGAATTGAATTGAAAATGTTTTCCGTACCTCAACGCTGAAATAAATATTCTCCGATTTTAAATGGTTTACGTCTAATGCTGCCGTATCCTTAATGAACACCTGGCCCGTGTGCTTATCGATGGTGAACAAATCGGGTATGTTGGCTTGGCCGAGAATCCTGAAATTGAATTCACCATTGTAACTTGGTATGTGTGTGTTAAATTTGCAATGCGGCGTATGTATATGTAAAATGGAAATTGTATTCAATACATTACCTGTAGCTAATGTCGGAGGTGCTATCAGCATCACGAACTTTAATGAATAGCGGTGGATCAAAGACTATGGCGCCTTCGTCAAGCGATGCACGATAAAGTGAACTCTCGCATACTGGCGGCGAATCATTCGAATCGGTTAGCATGATTCGTAATGATACAACAGATGTTTGACCGAGACCACTATCATCCGTAGCCTGTGTGTGTGTATGTGTTGTGTATGAGGTATGGGGAATGAAATGGAATCGCAAATGGACCGTTAATTTAGTGAAAATTCGACAAAGAGAAAGCATAGAAAAACACTTGATTAAAATTAATGTGTGCAATTTCAGCGAACCTTGTACGTCAAAAAGTAGACGGGCTGCGTTTCATAGTCCAAGCATGGTGCGTGTCCCAATCCCCCATTATTACTTCCAACCGCGACCGTACTTTGTTTCATTGTATTTCGCTGTGAGTGGTGTGCATCGATTGTATTCAATTCATTTGTGTGATTTTCATCGATTGCGTGCAATGTTTCGTCGGATGCGGTTGTGGTTTCTTCGTTGCTGTCATCGCTCATTACCATGTAATCGTCGTTTGCGCTGAAAAATGGCCGAAATGTGACTTCTTCAACATTCGCGAACGGATAATAGAGTTCCGTTGAACCATTCGAATCGTCCACATCAATAACACCCGTTTCGCCGACAATCGTTAAATTCACTTTTTTCGTATTCGTCAATCGATTGGCTGGGGTTTCACGCTTTTTACGATGCAATTGTGCCGCCAACATTTTGTGGCCAACCATTTGTGGCGGTTGACACTCGGCTACTGTTATTGCTCCATTATTGCTCACATGAAACAGTTCCGAGCCCGCACCAGATAATGAATATCGAATTCCACTTGTACCAAAACGTCCTGAATCCAAATCTTTGGCAGTGATAGTGCCAATCAAATGATTTGCCGGTGCGGTTTCACTCACCGAAAACGAGTACGATTCATGTTCGAATATCGGCCGATTGTCATTTGCATCGGTCACCGTCACTGTCAACGTTGCCGTTGACGATAGCTCTTGAACTGTCTCCGTCTCCTCGGCAATTATCTTTAAATAAAAACTCGTCAGAATTGACTCATGAAAAAAAAACAGTTGCGGTAATCGGGTATACACTTACCAGAACGATAAACTTGCGTTGGTTTGGATTTTCATAGTCTAAAGTGCCATTTGCAATGCGAATGCTAACAGGTGACGAACCAGTTACCACTTTTGGTTCAACATCAAAAACACCAGACACATCTTCCAATCTCAAACTAAACATCGAATTTTGACCCTGGAGAAAAAACATTCAGCATCTCTTAGTCGAACAATTCACATAAAATAGTTTAGAATAAAAATTGTTGAGTGCAACAACTTTAAAGTTAGGAAAACTATTTATTTTGAGTGGAATAACAACTTTAAATAAACTGTGCGTATGGTAGCAATTTTCCATTTTGAATTTGCTAAGCTTTTTGAAGTGCCACCACTTACCACATCTGGATCACGAACATTAATCTCAATGGGCAACGGAGTTCCAATCGGTGTATTTTCGGCGAGAGAGATGAAGTAGTTTTTCTTGTTGAATACTGGCGGTGAATCATTTACATCATGAATTGTGATCGACGCTTGTGTTATGGCAACCGTCGAATTATCATTGCCTGGTTGACCATCGACCAATTCACGGGCCTGGAAGAGAAATCAAATATTCCATTTTATGCTTCAGGTCAACTAAAAATAATCCCATTCACACAGTAAAACAGTAATACTCACTCGAACGGTTAAAACAATGATACCGGTAGCGTCTGGCAATGCTTCCCGATCGAGTGGTCGGGCGGTGTGCAATTCACCGGTTTTTGCATCCAGCAAAAAGTAATCCATTGGATCTAGATTGTGACAAAAACAAAAGAGCGGAATTTGTGTTTTTTTTTTTAGAAGATTCGCCTTTTTTCGCATCAGCAGCACCAACAGCAGAAGCAAAAGTGCTAATCGATTAGTTGCTTACTCATGAGTAAATCGTAGACGATTTTCCTGGGTTGTCCGTGATCGCCGTCTTTTGCTTGAATGGTCATAACTAATGTGCCAATCGGACTGTCTTCATTGATGACAGCTGCTAATGAGCCCTGAAATACGGGCGGACGATTTTGAACATCCTTAACTCGAATTTCAACACCTGTACTCGACTCATGTATTCCGTCCTGCAAACAAGATAGAAAAAAGAAATCAAACCGAATAACAAAAACAGAAACTTTGTTTACAAACTCGTAGCAGACACGTAGCAAAGGAAAAAAACTCCAAGCCGAGCATAAATAAAATATTTCCATCTTGTTTTCTGGGCCAAACACAAAATCGACATCGCTTGAAATGTGTGATTTTTTTGTCTCATATGAGAATAGCAAACTGAGTATGGAGCACAAGAGCGGGGAAACGGACGAAGGGTAGAACCTTCGCCGCCGCCGGTGAATGTGCATTCTGTCATATATAACCTTTTGCATACACAACTCACATGTGCTTTTTATGATTATTGCTACGAAACAACTTTGTCGTGTGCATTTCATGACGACCTCGTTTCAATGACAATAAAATTCCTGAAGAGAATATGATAGAGGTTCGTCGCTGTTGGCGTTGATATTATTTTCATACGATACACAAACACATGAGAAAAAACACTTCTAACGACTGTACAAGTTCGTCAGAATTGTTTTGAATCTACTTTCGTCTTCCCAAACAACGTAATCGTATAAGTCGCATATGATGGAGCGGAGAGGTGGAGAGAGAGAGAGAGAGAGAGAGAGAAGGAGAGGAATGAATAGAGGGATGGAATGAGAATGAATCTAAACAAGAGAACGGTAGAAAAAAACGCGTAGAAAATACATATCGACATTTATGGACACGTGTGTCTTAAATGGCATTCAGCAATATGTTGCACTCGCATCCATTTCAATTCGGTTATGATGATGATGACGAGGGAACAAGCGATTTATCATATTTATAAATATACTACAGATACTCTGTATATTCTTCTCTTTCTCTTTCTCGTTTTTTTTCTGCATATTTTTTTCTGTGCAAAACATTAAATAAAAATGTTTGTCATTATGAGGATTTCTATGAAATTCAATTTCATCTAAATTTTCAGCATGCGACTCAACGATTGGAACGTCAAGAATGTATATTTTCCTGTTGGAGCATTGAAATCGAGATGGAAATCATTATATCAAAGGAATGCACTCTCTTATATTATTTTTAATTCAAATCGAATCGCTTGAGTGCTTTCACTTCGAAATCGTTACATTTTTCCCTGCATTAAATGGTTACACTCTAGTCTGAATACTTGTTCTCATTCCTCATCATTTTTTCCCTCTGAATTAGAAATCCCTCTTTTTTTCCGCAATCGTTCTATTTTCGTACTGGGGATTCGACGGAAAAAAGTACATAAGCTCACAATAACATGTGATAGGTGGACAAAAACAGTGAAAATAAAAGTTTTTGACAATCAACGACAGAAATGCTCAATTTACTGTGTGGAATAAAAGAATGCTTTCGGAGCAACTTGTCGGAATGCCATTGTTCAGTGTTTGTTCAACTGACCGTGGAAAATGTCGGACCCGTGTAGATTGGACAATAGTTTGGCGATACGCTTTGACTAAACTACTTACAAAAGTTGAAAAGCAACTTTTCCACCCATCAAATATTCTATGGCATAGTTCATTTTCGCTTGGAATTCACTACCGTGATGACTTTTCCAAAGAACATCCATTTTTAGACCGTTTTTTTTTTTGCTGCTTACAAAAAAAAATAAAGTATCGCAACGACAATGAAAAGAGAAGTCCCTTCTGGCAAAAATAACGAAATTTGATATGCTTTTCGATTTTGCACGTGCTTTTGATGATGGAAATTCCTTTGTGTGAACTTTCAACAGCTTGGAGACATACACACGACGTAGCATAGATAAAAAGAAAATCTTTTCGAAATCATATATTGCAAACAGCGAAGAGCTTAATTCACGTTGTATGATGACAAATGAGCTGAATGGGGATTCGTGAGAACACTTGCCAGTGACATTAAGATGAAACATTTTACTGTTGTCAATTGCGACGCTAAACGCAATGTTTACGTTTCTTGATATCACATTTCTTTGTGCAACTTATCAAATTATTTTTACTCTAAAGTCTCTTAATGACGTACAAATGCAAATTTTTGCCAAAAACAATCGGCATCGTCTAGTGCTGGGGAAAATTTGTTCAACAAATCCGGCTGGAATTAAAGTGTGTGTCGTTTGATTTTCTCAGCTTGTTTACACATGCTTTAGGGATGCCCGAGTCTCCTCTCTTTTTTGCTTTCGCAAGAAATACATGCGCTAACAAACGAATATTCATTACAAATTTAATGGCCTGGCTGAATGCCTGTGTCTTTTATGAAAGAATAACTATTTCCATCTCCCACTTTGGCTACTGTATAAATAAGAAATGAGCTCCGTGTTTGTGAACGCATGCTTGTGTGCGCAAACAGCGGGCGAGCTTTCCATCTCCGCTGAGCTAGTTTTGCATCCACTGTTACATTTAACGATCTATGCATATTCCAGAATAATGATTGCCATAAAATCTACTTGACTAGTTAACAAGTTTTTCGTTGAATCAAGCAACAAACATTCAGATTGTGTTTAACTACACTCTTTTAGTCGACTGTAAAACTGCACAGTGTGTTGCTTATAAATACTTAAAACTACTTGAATAAATAAATAGCAGCATCAATCGTGCTTTGTATTCGTGGAACTCGAGTCTTTTCCGATTTCCGACTACATTTTTTTTAATGTTGAGCGAACAAAAAAAATACGAGCTATTTTTCCCTTTTCAGTCGAAATTTCAACATGCCAGCGTATTCCACGAATTTCATCATTAAATGACGAATGAGATATAAAAACATGAATATTTATGAAGCTCTAGTTTTATGTCGCTATTCGTAATCAAAGTTAGAAATGGAGATGCTTTTTATTTAACGATTGCACAAAAAAACACACATTTCGGGAGCTCCATTTAAAAGAGCCAATTTTTGCCCTAATTTAGTTTGAATCACTACCTGAATAGCTGGAATTTTTTTCTCTCTTCTTCTTTTTGCTGATATCGAGAATCAAATAATTGGTGCATCAAATATTCTATACTCACCGTTGCAGTTAAGAGCAAATGATATATCATTTGCTCGTTATAATCCAATTTCTCTTTTAAAATAATGGCTGCTTTTAGTCGATCTTGATTGCTTTCGATCAATTCGATGGCAAATCTATGCGTTCGCATCAGAACACACATCAAGCATTCCGTCGAAAATCCACCCAAACGAACGAATGAACGAACGAACGAACGAGACATGAGAAATGTGAAGAGAATTAAATATCAAAACATTAGTGAAATTGAAAACTCACACAAACGCGCGCGCACATACACACAAGCATAGCACCGGGGAAAATTGGAAGCGCGGAAAAATTGCGATAAAATTAAATTTCATGAAATATCCGGTCGGTTGAATGTGACTACTGGATAGTTTTTTTTTCTCATTTTTTTCGGTAAGAATTTCCACGCTTCCATTTCTTTCACTGCGACGACAAATGCATACGTATATTTCGCTGAGTGCGTTAATGTGTGCGATTCTTCGGTCGGTATTACTTACTTTGAGCATGGTTCGTACGATTCGGTGGCTGCTTTTGATGGCAACGATGACGAAGCTGATTGAGGTGATTTAATTAAAGTTTTCTGCGTTGCGGTCAAACAGGTAATATTTAAATTTTCACCGACTGTATCTTTGTCCGTCACCAGAATTGAATCAAAAATCCGTGCTCCAGGTGCGGCACTCTCTAAAACTTCAGTTTCATATGGCACCTGAAATATGTATGCATATTTTAACAAAATTTTCATCTCATTCATTTGTACCACTTGCCACGAAGTGTAAATTATTAATATATATAAAGAGAGCATGTAGCACTTGGCGAAGGCAATGCACGAAATTATATTTTAAAAACTGAATTTGCTGGTTTCTTTTGAATTTCTCCAATGAAATACGACGCTTTTTTCCGAGTATGGCAAGTGTTGTGAAGTAAAAACGCAGAAGATCTTCAAACAATTTTCATTTATTTTGATGAAGTTCTCATTTTCTCATTCGGCACCGGTTCCACCATACGATATAGTTTCTTTATGCCACGATTTATTTATGTCCTTTTTGAGGTAATCCACTGTTGAATAGTTGTGAAAAACTTTTTTTTTGGCTGCGTGCACATTGTAAAATGCTTGAATGGAATGAGCCAAATTGAAAATTCTTTTTGCATTTGTATAATCAAATTTTCGCTGAAAAGCTTCATAAACACGCGAGAATTCATTTATTTCCAACTTAAAAAAAGAATAACAACTTGTTTCACTTAATGCTATGTAGATTTCATTTTCAATTTGGCCACAATGTCGACGACGGAAAGTTCGTGGCATTTTTCTTACCCAAAAAGTCATGCATTTACTCTGTATTTAAGCTTATGAAACATACTACAGCCGCCTCTCTTGAATGAAGCGGCGGAATTGTGTGTTGGTTTTTAGTTAATATAACGAAAACCATAAAAGCATTCCATTATGAATTCTGAAGCGGATTACTCTCTGACCAAAAGCATATGTTCGTCGCTTGGTACAAATGCGAAACAGAATGAATGAAATGGATAAAAAAAGTACACACACACATACATATATATAAAATGGATTACAACTTACATTTTGGAATTCTGGAACAACGTCATTTTCATCTAAAACAATTACTTTAATTGGCACTTGAACTAAATTATCGTGTTCCGAGTCACCGCCAGATGCATTAACTCTATCTTTAATCGTAACGAGAAAGGATAATGTGTCTTTCGTCTAATGGCCGATAGTCATCGAAATTGTGCAATGGGTTGAGGGCGGTTGCATGGGGTGAATGCCAGCGCGTAATTCCATTTTGTGTGTGTGTGTCCGAATGTAATAATCCGATGCGAAAGCATAATGGAAAAAAGGAGAAAAAAAAAAGAAATCACAGTTAGAACAGAAATAATTAAAAGGAATAAAATTGGTCATAAAAGCGATTAAATCAGTTGATACATTAAATTAAAATAAGCGACAGATTTCTAGGTCGTTGCACATTGCGGCTGTTTCTCGCTAACGCTTATTAATCATGTAACTAATGAATGGAAAACAGGTGTAAATGTTATCGCGTAACAATTATAACTATGTTTTAATATATTTAAAATTATTCGAGTCCAGCCGTATTTGGGTCTAGTGAAAATATCTGGCAGTGTGTATGATCATCATAGTTCAGAACGTATTTAATGGGCAACAAAATGTTAAATGGTACGATTGGAACATTTGTTCAGACAGACACACATCCGAAAGCCATTTCAGAGATTTTATTCCATGAAAATTGTGTCGGATGTGATGCTGTGTGCTGGCAAACAGTGTTTGTTTCTATCACTTGCTTCCTCTCCCTCTCCCTCTCTCAATCTCAATCTACCTCCCTTCCATTCCATATCTTTCTTGTACATTTTCAACGTACAATGTGTGAACATTATGTGTTTTCATGGTGATGTATCTGAGCCACATATTAACACATTCAAGGAAGCATTAATGCATTTGTGTGCGTGCGTGTATGTGCGGTTCAAAAGTGTAGAAATGTTGTTAATGGCGTTTAAAAGTTGTCGTTATCGTAATTTTGCCCGTAATTTCATTCCCTTTTTCATGACCTACATTTCACTCGAATTGTTATCGGGTCGGAATTGTATATAGTCTTATCCGTAAAATACTTCAAGTGGAAAACCACATCCTTTGACAAATCATATATGATTGTATAAATTTCATGCTGGAACATTTTTCAACATGTATAATTTCGATCGAAATACCGCACAATCTATGCTTGAATGTTATCTAGGAAACATTAACCCAGTTAAATGGAATGTTTTAGAAATGGTATGCCAATTTTGCTTTAATTAAGGTGCTCTATTAGAAACTTTATTAAAATTCTGCATGTTGTGTTCACCTGTGTTGGATTCTCAAGCATCTTAACTATATACGTCGAATATCTATCATCAAAATTATTTCAAGACAACAGCCCGAGAATATACAAGTTTAGAATACAGTGAACAAGCAATATTTGTCGCTTCATTAGCTCACTCCCGGCCATGTCTTATGTGTTGCAAGCAAAAGTCAGTGTTACCTCCATTTTGCAGTCGTTAATATGCGTGTGTATGTGGTTTTACCGGTATTTGCACAAAACACCTATAAACAAGCCATATCATTATTACCCAATTTGTGTGTTCGACGGAGGTTTATTTGAAAGACGCTGTCATGCATTATAAAGCAGGCGGCAATCGTTTTGCAAACACACTCATCCTCCAACAGTCCTTGATACCTTTTTATTAAACAGGTGGGAAAATATCCAACGTATATGAGATTTTTCTTTCAATCCCCCGGTTTTCGAAGATATGGAAATCAACACAGGCGACGAATGCATTTGGTATGCAACGGTGTATGTATGATTTCGAAACCGACGATTTTATTTGGTGTGCATTTCCAATCCAGTGTCATAATGATCATTATAGCAATTGCAACGTGCTGCTGCTGCTGCTGGTTCTGTGTATAATGTGCGAAAAAGACACACTTGAAATGAGTGGTGCAATGATATTGCACAAATTTTGGTGTCTTTGAAGTGGCAACGTAAAGAAGTTGTCGTTGCCATAGAACGGCTTAGTGGAAACTGATCCAATTAGAGAATAGCTTTTAAGCTGCTGCACATATAAGTACATTTTGATGGTGTATTCAGCAACTGTTCGCAGTTATCTGTGTGTAAAAACCAATGCAAATCACCAATAAAAACAATTCTATTACATTTGATATGGATGCGAGTACTGCAAATGTTGGAAACATACATTCACACACACAGCATTCGGTTTGATGTAATAAATAAGTGCCTTTGAATTGCTATTGCATGACTCTCTCTCTCTCTCCCTCTCTCTCTCTCTCTCTCTCTCTCTCTCTCTTCCTTTCATTTTCGCTTTCTCCGCCGCTTTCTTTCAGCCAGACATCTATTTCACACAGCAATGGTTTGGCGTTGCAGTTGACACAAATGAATCAAACAGCATGGCAAGGGAATTTTCGCAATCACTAGATAAACCATATGCATCACACTTATATTTTGATTTACACTACAAGGTTTCACACATAAATGGATATTCTCGAGATGTGTGAACTCCCAACGGAGAGATAGAACGTTGCTATTCATGCTTATTTTTTCCGTGGAAAAGAAAGACGAAAAGTTCAGCGAAGATAACCTCCGTGTAATGTGAAGAATGATGGCAAAAGAAATGGTCGTGACAAAATCGTCATCTCCATGTGGTAGTTACAACACCGACAACTACATAAAAATGCATTTAATTTTTTTCTCCCACTTCTGCTGCTGAAGCATTTATTTATTTTTAATGTCGATTCAAGCATTTGTGTTGGTGCAAGATTGGCTTTTATGTTGGACGATGCGGAGTCGAGAGAGAAGTGGCGGAGAGAAAGAGGAAGAAAGAGTAAGATGAAATTAAGCGAAAATTTGTTCTGGATTTCTGTGGTAAGCACTGCGAATAACAAACCCTACTGAATCACCGATCTATTCAGTCGGGAGATTCACAGAATGCGCGGTTGCAAATTCATTCTACCATAAAAACGGCTCTAAACTGCAGTCGGTTGTGCTGTGCTGTGCTTTGCAAAATATTCAGTGGATGGTGTGTGGGTGAGCGCACGCGCGCGCGCTGAAACACGGGACGGCTATAAATCTTTTATAGTCATGTTCAATTTCATTGCATTTTCACGGAGGTTCACCTGAGGGATTTCCCAGCGAGAGAGACAAACTCCGATGGCGACACATACACAAGCATACCCACACACACATGTCATAAAATCCGTTGAACAGTTAACCAGAAAATGTAAAGAAATTCATTGGCAATTGTCGTCGTCGTCATCATCGTCGTCGACGTCGTTACTTCAATTTATGATTTATGACGACGATTCGAGAACTCAATGAATTTTTTAAACTCTGTTTAAAGTGTAACCATTTCTACATCTAGGTATTAGTAGACAATCGGCACTATCTTGTGAAATGGCACAGAGGCATACAGATATAGAGATTGGCCAAAGCGATAATCTAGTTTTGCCATTTAAACCCATATATATACACTTTCTTCGGTGGAACACTCTCCCGATGGATGAATATTCAAGTTGGAGCACAGTTTTAACACCGGTTTTGCATTTGAATTTATGCAAATTTCGGCAATGAGAGCAGAAAATTGCCGCTTCCGAGCCAACCACTCCCAACAGTACTTTTTATTAGATTACTGACAATTTAATTGCCCTTAGTTAGCCTCGGACTCAACCATACATTTGAAATTCCATTTTCCAAATCCAATGACATACATTCATTGCATGGCCAGAGAGAAATCTACACCATAAAATATTCGAAGTCATTTCGGTGGTGGTGATTTTTGACCATTGCGCCTGCCTTGATTCGGGCTTAAAGAATGATAGTACATTTTAAATAGCTTTATTTTCTCTAATTCCAATAGACAGCGTCCAATTTGAAAATATACGACGAAAAAAAAAACACTTGTCAAACTTACAATGACCGAGCAAAACATTAATCAATGTGTATGTGTGTCGTTTTTCTTTCTAGATTTCATTTCCGCTGGCATAGTAATAAAAACCTATCTTCTGTTCCTATCTAAGCTCCGGATTAAGCATGTTCCGTGTGTGGCATCGACAGAACCACAGTCGCATCTAATTAATTTATGTTTTTTATCGATCCATTTTGCATTCAATGGAGAAAAAGTGAGAGGGAGATGGAGAGAGACAGAGTATGTGTCCGTTGTAATTGAACGTGTCCTTCTCTTCAAGACTGATTTTATCGATGAGCAAAAACAATGAATGTGACCGACGAAAAAAAAATGCAGCTCCATAACCGTATTCATGCCATTTTCGAATGCAAACATGCAATCGAGAGGGAAGCTTTTAATTTTGGCCCGCACAGAAGGACAAACAAAAGAACACGAATGGAACACGTACAGTTCCGATAAAGTTTCGGATTTGTTTGAAATTTTTGTCATTTGTTCGAGGGGAGGATGAATATGAAAAAAAAGACACCAAAACCAATGTTATTGTTAGGTCCTTTTTTGCATTTTTTTTCCTCGACTCATCCATTCGCTGCTTTTTTCCCATTGCAAAATGGTCATTGAATAGCAAGCCAATTTGTTCTAAGATTGGATCCAGCATATATACTCTACGGTTTTTATCTCGAATGGTAATTCGCTCCTTGTGCGCGCGCCCACTATCATTTATGCAATAAATTGTCTATTTCATGCACGCTTTTCTCGTGTGAGTACTCCGAAAAACGGCCAGAGACTTTCCATTCCATTTTATTATAGTTTATTCATTTCCGTTGTGGTTTTCATTTCGCTTCTGTTGCGAAAAATAATGCATTGATTCCTTTGTTATGTGGCATTTTTTGTATGCGACACACTCGTCATTCCATTCTCTTGCTCTGGTTTGGTTTGACCACTTCGTTTCGGTACTAATAAACTCGTGAATAAAACACCAGGCCATTGGACCTGATTAAAGTGAACGATGGACGCAAAAAATCACACTCCGATGAAATTGCATTTCTGACTCTCGGTTCATCTATCTCTCTCGCTCTCTCTCTCTCTCTCTCTCTCTCTCTCTCTCTCTATCTCTCTCTCGCTCTATGGATAAGGTTTCTCATTTTGCATGTACTATCGTGGGACATCTCTCACACTATGCATTTTCCACATTGAATTAAATAAATTGAGTTCGTCATGAACGATATAATACCAACACGGTTTGAGACTTCATCGTGTTTCAACAAACGAAACTAATTTGCAATATATAAAATGGAAACGTGGCTTTACACACGCATTTGATCTCAAACAAACTAATAAACTCGGTTTATAAACTTTCGACTGATTTATTTACAGACTGATAGAGCGAGCGAGTGTATTGGTGTTATTTTGCTGGAGTGTCTGGGAACACACAGAGGCAATAGCAATATTGTCAAGTTGTTAATCCCTAATTTCGATTCGAAGTCTCAGTCCATTCGATTATTTTATGGGGCGATCACCGGCTTGCATTTATTTTACACACATGCATCACACTAAACACACACAAAGTCCATCTAAAACACATTCATTGACCACCGAGATTATGAATGTGTTGATGCATTTCATGCGAACAACAAACTTCACACTTGAATGGGTTCCTTTTGTTAAAACTTGCGAGATGCAGTCGACTCGATGGAATAGAATTTTCCATCAATTTGAGTAACATAATACTGGCCATTGATAGCCGCTTTGAAGTTTGTTGCACACTCATACACACAATATGTTTGGATTTGTTTGATAAAATATTTGTCTTTCGTCGACATATACACATGTACATTGTACACAACGGTTAGGGGTTTTCACAACAAATATCAAAATTGAAGATTGTTCTCGTTCAATAGGCGTTCGCTCATTTTCAAAGCTCATCCTCACACACATACACACCCAAATACACATTGAGTTTGAACATTGAACAAGGTTCATTGAATGCAACCAACTCAATAACAAAATAAAGTCACATTTTGTGGAAAACATTTTGCGATAAATCCAAGATAAAACATTGTCCGAGACAATTTGGAGCAAGTGGAGTGCAGCTAAAGAAGATGCATAAATATATTGGTGAACATCCTCGATTCGGGCGATATTTAGCTCTTACAATGTTAAAGGCGTTGCTCGATACGGTTGCAACGATACACTCTGTATATATAGACTCAGATGCACACACTTTTGTCGTTGTTGCCGCTGGTGTCACCATTCCCATCGGTAGATGTGTTTGTCGTAAACCGGCTGATGCACATTTATGGGCGATTCCTTCCGTGGTGGCACAAAATAATAACATAAATCAAGCGGTTTAGAGTAAATTTTAGCTAAATCAGCTTTTAGGTCACACAAATAATCCATTGCACATTAATTATGTAGAAATATTCAGGAACAAGCGCTGTCCAAAACTTACTACCCAGATTGATAGATGCATAAACATTTAGGGCCACATTGAAAATCAATGTTAACTACACATTTTCACAAATTGAATTCATGTTACTGCCATATCATTCTATTGGGTTTTATAACACCATGGCGTTACACTTACATACATTCAATAAACAGGTGAGAGAGAGAGAAAGAGAGAGAGAAAACACCATTTGTGTTCAATCGGGTTCTCGTTTAATTCAACGCAATTTAGATCAGGTAAGGTGCACATTCAAGTGGTGATCTGATTGAAATGCAATGTGCTTATATTGGTGATACGGATTGGATGGTGTAGTAACCAGTGCGAACACAATCCCATTGACTTAAGTGATATGGTTATTTCCTTGACCATTACCGTTTTTCACCATTTATGGCGATTTACACTAACACTCAACAACAGCAGCATTCAGAGAAGATATTTCCTCATGCTCAACAATTGATTTCGCATCAAGTGGAGAGGAAAATGCGATGGGTAACACATTTCGAGAACACGCAAATATAATTTCTCAAATTGATTTCTTATTGGAATCGTCCATTGTGTGTTTTGGTGTTGGTTCTGGTTATGTATGTCGAGTGCATTGTTTTCATTTTCTGACACTGTTATCGGAACACACACACACAAACATATATATATATATATACACGGATCTCAAGCCTTGAAATGAAATTTCCTTTATGTTTCCAGTGATTGTGCATCCGAAGCATGAGCAAAATTCAATTTCACCTTATCGCTTTCGACCGATGTACTGATTTGATCACAATTTCACACAATGGTGGTGTCTCTCTCTCTGTATGTGTGCTTTGAAGATAGAAATGTTTTGCTTCCGATTTCCGTTTCTCGAATGTAGCATAAATTCAATAACTCTATCTGGATGAATGGGTTTTGAAATTGAAATAATTTGCCCGAAGAGCTTTTTGGGTCGCATTAATAAATGATTGTCAAACCACAAATGAACCTTCGTTCAGCGTTCACACAAGTGAGCATACACGGGATTGATGGCTGAGATAATGAAAGAGAAAAAAATATAGTGCCATTCAAACTTGTGGATTGTTCATTTGGGTTTTGTGAAATGCGATAACAAATCGACAGGTTAATGATATCGATCGAATTGCACCATTCACCGTGAACACATTTGAATTTTCTTCACACCATTCCCCAAGTGGTTTCGTGTAAAATGGTTCAACAAATTTAACACACTTAGCAAGATTAGACTTCCTAATTACGTAATTTATGCCCATAATTCATACACTCCAAACACGGTTACCGCACAATGAATTATTATTAAGCTCATCTGATATTGAAAGCTAACAAACGACTCAATAATGTCGTTAATGTGCTATCGCTTTTGCTGCCCCTGTTGCAACCATTCTCGTGAATCCGCAACACATTATAATGCGCCATAAAATATGTTTTCAATCTAATTTGTCAAATTAACACATTGTATTGGTGAAACACAAAATTGTACGAAAAATGCATTAAAATACATTCGATTTTGATTGAAATGAATTCTGCCGGTTTTAATTAAATGCGATTTATTTTGCAATCGACTTATGTCGATTCATTTGCTCAACACAACAATGAACACATTCATGCGATTTCCATCCAGATGCAGTCAGACTTTGTTCTCATTGTTTCGGTAAAGTGAATACAAAATTGTTGGTAGTGTAGAAATAAGATTGAATTTCAAGATATATCGATTGTTAGTTGTACATTTGGATGCACGATCCGACAGCAAAAACCAAAGGGATATTGCAACTTTTTTGACCAGAAAAAACGCCATCTTACGTCGTGCCCGTAAATTATTTTACTGTACATTTCGATGGTAGAGCTTGAACAAAAGTTCAACACTATGCATAAACTTGGAAAGAGCTTGATAAACTTGATGAAATACATATATTTTATGGTAGTTGAAATACCCCTATGGCAAAAACCAAAAATACATTGATTCATATGGACACTGAATATACAGAATGTGACAAGAGCGAAACTAGTGAAAATATTCATGAACTAACATGTAATCACAAAGTTTCTATCTTAATTGCATTGAAGAACACAAAAGCAACGCCTGAAAGTAGTCAAAATTGCAAGTTTCAATCATTTAAACATGAATGAACATGTAAAGTACGGACACATTTCTGTGACGTAAAAAGTCTCATGCTATCGGATCGTGGATGATTATTCCATGAATTAAGTTCGATTGATGGTCGAACAATATACAGTATTCAATGAATATATGAATACTATTCATATATTCCGATTGCAACAAATTACCAATCCACACCGGTTTCCGGAGTTTAACTTGAATCACTTCAGCAAGTGTTGAACAACGATTCATTTACCTAATTGGAACAGTTTATACAAGCAACATTCAATTTCAATTATTTCAATGCAGTTTCTCGTTAGAAAAATTATGAGAAACAACTTTATTTTTCCGTGAAGAATTCTCTTCCTTTTCGTTGTTTCCTTTAAAGCACATTTTCTTCAAACACAAAATGTAGATGTATCATGAATGTCAAAATAATCGGACAAATTCTCGAATTTTTATGAATTTTTTCCTGTTTTAATCCATCCATTCGCAGTTCTTCCATAATAATTCTGTATAACAATTCACACAGCATTCGAACACGATGTCAACGGAATGTCAAATGCTTACATTTTTCTTATAAAAGCATAAATACGAATGCATTCGTATAACATTCGAAATTTTGTATGAGACTTGAATGCATTCGCGAGAAATAAATAGCACAAACTGTATTTAAAAACACCATTCTCATCATTTTCCATCATCAATATTTTTTAGCTCAATTTACTAGTTAAGCTTTCATACACAGAGGTTGTAATTTAAAATTAAATTTAAAAAAAAAACCTTTAAACTATTACATAACTCACTTCATTGTCATTATTGAAAATTGTCATGCAAACATAACTTTGTACACACGGTGGCCAAATTGAAATGCTTTTAATATAAATTCATTATTGACACATTTGAAACAATGTGCTCAAAATAACCGATGTTTATTGCATAATATGCAAATGGAACAAACCACGAACAAAAGGTTTGATTAAATTATCCAAACTTGGACGTGTGACAATAGATGCATTCAATCAATTTGAAGCCTCATACAATTTATTTATTGATGTTCGTTAAATTGAAAATTTTCATAAAAAGCTAAATATATATTTTGAGCACGAGTTCATTAACCGTGTAGCATTGTTGCATAATCCTTTGGAACAACCGATAAACCGTACAGACAAAAAAGGGCCGTGGAAAATGTTACCACCATTTTATAAAAATGCTAACAAACCAACCAGATGGAGAGAAACACGCAATTCCTCTATTCGGCCAAATGGAAAAGTCGGAAAAAAATAGCATAGGAAAATAACAACATACGCGACAGGAATATTTAAATACGAACACAAAATGGTCCCATTTTTTGTGTCCGCTTCGCAACCATGTTTTGTTTCAAGTTTGAAATTCAGACGCGTTGCAATGTCCTACATCTGTTGTTAAGTACCGTTTGGTTTGGATCGTAGTCGGGATGTCGATCTCAAAATCACCTTTTCATTGAGAGTTTAATGGATTTTACATCCATATTTTGCATTGTTACGACTTAAAGCCGCTTTCAATATAAGCCAAGTCGATTTAACTTACATTTGTCCACACACCCAGAAAGAAAGAAAAAAAGGCCATTCAGAGAAAATCCGAAAATCATCGAGAAAACAATAAGGCAACCTGTTTTGAGGGCCAAATCGCTTTTAACTACGACACAAAATCGGCTTGTCTACTAGGCTATGGAGCTTTATGGATTCGAACAGCTTCCATTTCACCATGATGCGCCATCAACAATGAATAATTCTCTATTAAATGAATATTGATAAGAAATTCAATGCATTTTCTCTCGACCATTTTGTAGTTATGCAAATAATATGAACGGATAAAGATGTATGCTAGATTGAAGAGCACACCATCGAATGTGGAACATAACCCACATTTAATATGAAACAACGATGGAAAAAAATGGCCATCAACAACAAAACCACACAAGCGATTATTTTAAATAACATTTCATTGGGAGTGTGTATAGCATTTTTTTTCTGGTTTGCCTTCGATTTGGTACTGCTGTGGCAAAATATGAAAACAATCAAACAACCCATGCGCATGAATTATGGATGATAATTTATGATTTATCAACGAGTTTATTCTTTTCATACATATATATTTGAATATTTCATGCTCTGAATTTTCGTAAAGTGTCTAGACGTGCTCATTACATGACATAGAGAAGTTCATGATGTGGAATTAATTATTTACACATTTTTATCTGGTTCATTCACAACATTGGTTTTTGCAATGAAACAACATTTTCGGAAATTAAGAATGATTTCAGCATGTTCATTTGATTCGAACAGAATATTCTGCGACTAAAAAGCAGTTTGTGTCAGAGCATTTAACTAAGAAAAAAAACTCCGAATAATTAATCCCATTCTCGTTCATTTTTAGACAGTATGTGCTTGAGCACTTATGGTCAGTAAAAAGGTTAATCAAGGATAAAACGAATTAATGACAGGTAATTTATAAAATGCTGAAAATGGTATGTGGCACATACGAATGATTCGTTGAATTGGGCCAAGTGGTCATTAGGTTAATGGAAAAAAAAATGGTATGCTTTATTGTGTGATAGTATCAATGATGCTTGGATATGAAAATTAAAAAAAAAATCTTCGAACAATCGAAATTTTGTTGCCACCTCATCTCTAATGTTCAAAAAACTTTGTTTTCCTTCCACTCAGTTTTTGTTTTATCGCCATTAACGCCTCTCCCCATTTCTTTCGGGTGTGCAAAAATGCTTCCATGGAAAATTGAACAGTTTTGTCTGTTGTTTGTAGCTCATTCCATCGAATACACGGTGGGGATTCGACACTTGGCACAACAACCCACATCTTATCAATATAATGATTGTGATTGATGATTTGTATTAGATGCACAACGTTCACGAGACATGTTTGATTTGCGGTCTAACAATAGTGTGATAAGCGCATCATTTATCATCACTTGAGGTAGGTTGTGGTATCTTGAGTTGTGTAATATTTCAATAAAGTTACGTAGATATTTGTATTTTTTGTTTAGATGTTAACAGTGTGACCCTGAAGAAAATATCATCATATCTTCTCTACAGACATGTTCAGTGGGTGTTTTTTAGGCTGAAATACAACGAAAATCCACCGATACATCCAAAAAACAGAAACAGTGCTAAAAATGCTGTAAGCTTTATCTTATGCTTTCTTTGATGACAATGCTTGAATAGAGTGTACTTATCATACTTTTGAATTGTAATTAAAGAAGAACTAAAAGACTTTCACTCGAGTGAAATATACTTTGAAATGTTTGTATGAGTAGAATTATTATGAGTGAACTATGATGGGTACGTTGACGGAGCCGCTAATGTATACATTTCTGTTGGACCAACACGTGCAATGCACGTCATGTAGTCGCAACGATGAGTTCCACTCAAATGATATATGACGAACGCGCGTTTTTATTATGTCATCAATTTAGGTTTGATTCTATTTTGTTTACTTCTGTGAAGCACGCGTCGTATTAGGTGTCAAGAGCCGGGTTCAGAATATCTATAAATTAAGAAAAATTATGTGACCTTGACAGTTTGACACTTGTTTCAACGATGGCTTTGGTCAATTTGCGTGATGGCAAGTTAAATTTGATTCAGCTTGCGTCAATATTCACGAACAGTTTGCGCCGTTTAGCTTGAGTATGAATCGAAAGAATGAGTAAAGCTGGTGAGATTGGAATTTGGGTTTGCACTCCATTGATTTAGTGTCTATGTAATACAGTCGAATTCCAATATATCATCAATATTCAGTCACCAGTACTACTATTTTATTGTTGTAATGAAGAAATGAGGGAAACACTTCTAGTTTATATTTTATCACTTAATCTCCATTGTTTGTTTTTATAATAAATTATTTTATTAATAATACAGATTTTTTTGCAAAACATTCCATCGTGCTTTAGTATATAGGAATTTAAACTTTAATTGAACATACAATGTGTAACCTAAAATTTATCAGCACATGCCTACTGCTCGTGAGTATAATTTTATAGCGTTTGATTACGTTTTTTTCAATTTCTTGTTTGAATTTGATGTGAACACCAATGAAATGACAAATTTGATCGTTTTTATCGTCAAGAATAGACTCAATAAAACGAGCGTGAAAATAAATGCCCACACGTCCAAATTGTACAGTTTGTAAATCGGCAAGTCAACTGCGACACTTCTCAAATGTGGAGCGCCCTTATTCTTAGCCACATGCTTAACCCAGTGCATGCCAGTTTCCAGTGGAGACAACGGCTGATCACGGAATCTATCAGAAGTGATCTTCGCGTATTTGGCATAACTGAAAATTGTTATCAGAAAAAAAGTGTGAATGACGCCGAAGTAAAATTCGATTGCGTGATTCTCTTTATCTTATACCTTGGTTCACTGAGTACTTTTCTAATAGCCGTTGATATCTTATCTGCGGTTAGAGTTTCAATTGGAATTGAAATTCCAAACCCCTTCTGTTCAGCAAGGTACATGTTCAGGTGCTGATCAAAAAAGAATGGAATGCCGACCACGGGTTTGCCGAAATGAACGGCCTCTGAAATGACAAAAGTCGTTGATCTCAAGTCATTGGCATGAATTTTGAAATGCGTGCATTACCGGTTGTACTCAATAGACCACCATGAGTAACAAATAGTTTGATATTCTTGTGCGCCAAGATCGATTGCTGGTTGAACCAAGGCTCAACCAACACGTCGGACTCCTTGTGCGATGGAATCACGACATGCTCGTCACTTTTGATCAAAATTCGATGGTTCGGATACAAACTGAAGGCACCTGTGATCGCTTCCAACTGATCCTTGGGCAATTTCGTAATGAGTACATTCGAACCGAGAGAAATGAAAATCGCTCCGTTCTTAGCATCGTCCAAAAATGTTTGTATTTTCGGAGCCAGCGGTGCGATTTTTTTCTGAATTTGCATACCACCAACTTCAATCATATTTGGTGCATACGGCCGTGGTGTTCCGATTGTTGTGTGGGTGTTCAACAGCACCAATGACACGTTTCTTCTCATTTCTTCAAGCGATGGCCAATTTTTAGCTTCTGGAAATAACTGCTCCATCACTTTTTGCTGTTGTGGTATGTAGTAGTACGGCATTGCAATATCTTCAAACCAAAAGGTCAGCGAGTTGTACATGCGTTGCCAGAAGTTCATTCGATCGGTATAGTAGTTAATTGTATGTGGCACATATGATGCAAAATTTGGTGAACCGACCAAATCAGTCGTCCATTTCGAAGCGCCAAATGCAGACAGACCAATCACAGGAGCATTAAAATGTTGGCCAAAACCGAGCAAATGGTCATTTAAACAGATTTCTAACACAACCACATCAAAATGCTGCTTTGTTTTTATAAAATCTCGAAGATTCTGACTGGAAAGTGTCAAATTTACCAAGAGTTCTGCAGCTTCATAGTACTTTTTCATTACATCCCAGAAGTAAATATTATTGTATTCAATACCATTATTAGCTGCCCATGCTGTTGTGAAAAAAATCAAACATTTGAACTGAATCACTAGAAAAATGTTTGAAATATTATGAATATTTACTTTTTCGTGACACTTCCCAAAAGTTTTCCAGCATAATTTCACTGAAGTTTTCAATGGGTTTTTTCTCTTTGAAAGGGCTGATAACAGTCACTTGATGACCTTCTTTGGCCAGCCCCTTCATTAGGTTGCTTCCAATGTAGTAATGCGATTTTGAAGCCGTTGGAAGGATAGCCAGAATATTATAACCGAATACATTTTGATATGAGAAACACAAAATCAAAAACACGTGAACTATATTCATTTTGTATTTCCGATAAAAAAAAATCGACTGAACGGTATTTTGCGATCAACTGAATTCATTTGAAGTAAAAATAGGCGTTTATACCTTATATTTATCTCGATTCACGTGTTTTGCGAATGCTTTTTACACTCAAGGGAAAATTTAACACATTTAGACGGCTCATTCATCAATATTAGCAGAAAACATTTTCGAATGATAAGTGCTCGATTTGGCATGACTTAACCCATTTTCTACCAGCGTTCGATTTTTCGAACAAAGGCCATCCCTATTCATGTCTCGACCTAGAGATAGGCAAGAATAACAGACATATACTCAAAAAGCAAGTGTTGAACATTATTTTTCAAAATGTGTAAGTCCTCTGGGCCTATGTTCAGGAGGTAGTTAGGAAAGCCCAGGGTGCGTTTGGAGATAATAAAGAATCTCGGGCGAATGACCAATGTTCGAAGAATCGAACGAAAATTTTCCGGGCTTTTCTGGAAAACTACAAGACGAATTTTCCATCTGACATTTTTTTGCTTCAGATTTTCATGTCAAAATCACTCTAAATAGACTTACACAGTAAACACAATGATTCTAGAAATGTTGAGATTTGACACTTAACTTCGTTTTAGTACCGTTTGCTCTAGAAAAAGTTCAAAACTCTATAATAAATACATGCTTTGATTTTTGATTTAGTTCATTTTATTTTTATATTTTATTGAGTATGAGGTGTAAATAACAGGAAAAATCCCTTTTACAATTTATCACCTATAGTTTGTTTTTACAATTTGATAGTTACTTTGGTCAAAGCATTTAAACATTTCAGTTAAAATTAAAAAAGAAAATTATTGAATTCTCGAAAAATGAGTGAATAAGAAAAAAGTAAAGTAGACTGAAACTGGATACTGGAGATTTTGCATTGACGTTTCCGACTGTAAACATGACATCAATTCATATGCGTGTGCTGTCAAAGTCACTTTGTCATGCGTCATTCACATTAATGCTTTGACTGATTGTGGTGAACAGTGGTGAGATTGGAAACGCCATACATTTTATATACATTATTTGTTTGGGAATTATATTCATTTATTTTCTTTTATTGTTGATATTTGGGCTCTGCAAAGCCTAGGCTTCATCCACGATTTGTTTTTCAAAGAAATATTTCGAAAAATCGTGAGTTTGCACTGTCAACACTTGTGTGGTTTTTCATATGATTTTGAAGTCATCGAATATTGTCACCCGTTCACACATTCGATGAACTTGCTACACCAAGTGTTAGTATAGTTCATTGCTGACGTTTTCCAATCCACCATACGTATTTATATGTGTGTGTACATCAAAATGTCAAAGTTGTCAAGAATTCAACCAAGTTCGTCGTTCTTTAGAAAATAAATTCTATTTTTAATTGCATCTCTAAATTGCACTTTGCTCAGGCTCAAAATGTCAATGTCTGTAAATTTTCTATTATAGAGTAGTTGAGTTCGCATTGTTGGATTGCGATGTAGACCGTAGTCTGTTCTAGATGTGTGAGGATTGAAAAGCTGATGCAGCCTCCTAGATTGACGGTTCACTCTCATAATTGGCCTGTTGGTTCGGACCATATTCTGAACTTATTCTAGTACAAATGGTACTTGAATGGATTTTAGTGCCAAATTTCATATTGCGGTTCTAAAAGTTAGAACCATCGTGTTTACTGCGTATAGTTAATATTTTTAAATAAAGCATAACGGTTTTTGATTGATCAGTTTGTGAGCCTACAAAAATATGGTTTTCCGGAAAATCCATTTTCCGGAAAAACTGCAAACAAAAATTTTCCATATGACAGTTTTTTCGGAGTTTTCAGGTGAAAATTATGCTATATATTGGTTACTTATTTCGAACCCACTTTTGCACCTTGGTAGAAAATGGGTTAACAAAATTGTTAGAATGATTTAACAAAAATGAAGCTTTAGCTTTATCATCTATCGTGGTGTTTATAGTACTTCTATTAAAAATACTAGGCAGCATTTTTTGAACGAAAATAAACTGATGTAGACATTTCAAGAGGTGCTTTATTATGACAGGTGATATAATTTATTACCACTTCTGGGTGCCATTGAAACAATGAATTTTATTTTGATTTTAAGCCTGCTTCTTATCTTGGAAGCCCTTATCTTTATTTGTTTCAAAATTCGTCATTAGTAAAAAATACGGAATTGATGTGTATGTGGTAAAAGTCTGGTGTATTCATGCTTTTTTGGACTTGCACCGAAGACGAATGAGATTAAATATTTGATAGTTTTTATCAGGATCCAAACACACAATGCAAAAACATCAACAATAAATACCCACACATCCAAATTATACAGCTTATAGAAAAGCGATTCGACCGCAACACTTCTCAAGTGCAGAGCGCCTTTATTTTTAGCCACGTGTTTAACCCAAAACTTTCCTGTTTCTATCGGAGTTAACGATTGATCTCGAAAAAAATGGAATACTGACCAATGGCTTACCGAAATGAACGGCCTCTGAAATGTAAAAATTTATTCATTTCAAGTCATTGGCACGAATTTTGAAATGTGTGTATTATCAGTTGTACTCAATAGACCGCCATGAGTAACAAATAGTTTGATATTGCGCCATTCGATTGCTGGTTGAACCAAGGCTCAACCAACACATCGGACCCATTGTGCGATGGAATCACGATATGCTCGTCACATTTGATCAAAAATCGATGATTCGTATACAAACTGAAGGCACCTGTGTTCGCTTCCAACTGATCCTTGGGCAATTTCATAATAAGTACATTCGAACCGAGAGAAACGAAAATCGCTCCGTTGGTTGCTTCATCCAAAAATGTTTGTATTGTCGATGCCAATGGTTTGACTTCTTTTTCAATTTGCATGCCACCAACTTCAATCATATTCGGTGCGTATGGTCGCAGTGTAAAATCCATGAAATTGTCTTTGGTAAAATCTAATGACCATATAATCATATTAGTTATGAAAAAAAGCTAAACGATACTGTGAATCAGAACGTACTTTTTCGAGTTGCTTCCCAAATGGTTTCAATATAAACCTCCTCAGAAGCCAGGGTAGTATGGGATTTCGATGCCGAAGGAAAAATGCCCAAAATCTTATAACAATTCACATTTTGATGCAAAATGCACAATACTACGAACAATTACAAGAACTCCTTCGTATCCCATCTTCTTTTTTTAATGAATCAACGATTCAATTTATTTTTCAAACGAATGAGTTAATATACGGAGCTGTACTGAGTAAAGCCTTTGTAACGGCAGAATATGTACCGGAGCATAATCTTGTTCATCAAAGAGTGATAATTTTTCGCTTGTATTTACACAAGACTACCGATGCTTTGCGCATAGATTCTCATACACAGCGCCACATCTAATCAGACTTCTGACGGCTCGCCGCTGAGCGGTAATTTCAATTAAAAAAAAATGGATTGAGGACTAAAAAATGGTCTTCACTTTTTAAAATCGATTCTACCGGTGTAACGCTTTGATTATATAAAAGCCTTCTCAAGAATATTTAAAAAAACTCATTTTTTCAATTTTGATGGGTATGGATGGAATTTTCGAGAAATATGGGTAATCTGACCAAACAATTTCCAGCAGGTGTTATAACATTGAACACGTTCATTTTCCAATCACTCTAAACGCACGCACTCTTTCACTCTTGGTAAGATAAGGCACAACACATTTTTGCGGGATTAAATTTAAAATATTTTTTAAAAAAATTCTCAACGTGACTAGTCGAATTTACAAATGATGGTCTTATCGTTACTCATGTGCTACGATCATTTATCTTAGCCGTCAACAGTAGCCGCGAGTGATGAAAGCATCATAGTGCTGATATGTACACGCGATTTTTAAAGTTATTTCCTAAGAGGACATCTGGTATGAATGAAGTATCACTAGAAAGCCCCTAGTTCATAGACTCAGAAAATGCATTCAAATTTGGGAATCGACCAGCCGTCTCCGCAGCAATCCGTCACTTGAAATATTATGGGCTTTCAGTTGTTTTTTTATATAACGGATGTTAAAAGCGGAATTGAAAATTGGACCATCCCTGTGTTATGGTGATTTGAAAATTTCCACCAATGCTCCGTAATAATTTTTCAAAATTGATATCACAAGTTTTGTGTTCTCTTTCGGCACGAGAATTGACTTCAGCAAAGTTTTTTCATTTGATTGTTTACCTAGGGGCAAATCACTCAAAATAGTAATTGCAAAATTTAGCAGTAATTGCGCGAGAAAAAAGTAGTTGCGAAAGTAATTGTTGATCAGCAATTACTACATTTTTCTTGCAATTACCAATGCAATTACTTCTTTTTAATGCAATTACTTTTGAGTGATCTGCCCTTGTTTAGTCTTCGAAATTTCGAGAAACAAAATATTGATATTAATTTTTGATTTTGACTACTGATTATAATCAGAGTTAATAATTATTAATAAAAAAAAATGAGTTAGTATTTTCCACAAATCAAGCTTTCAAGCAAAAATGTCGAAAAATCAATTAATTTCTGTGCGATTAGAAATAACAATGCAACACAATTCGAATAGACATCACTTTGTTCATGTCAAATCAATTTTTTCTTTATATTGGTCATGGCAAAAGAAAAAAAGTACGATTTTCTCACACTCTCTGGAATTATTGCCAAAGCAACAAAAACATTGTAGAAGTCATTTTGTCCGAATTTGAATGTCTTTCTGCTTCCGTTATTAATTTTGTTTTGTATGATCAATTCGTGTGTTAAATTTATTTATGGTATTTTTTTAGGTTATTCAATTTTTGACTGATCTCAATTTAGCAAAAAAGTTCATGTGTCGATTTTTGTATTCTTTAAATTCGTGCTTTTCAGTACGAATTTCGCTACATCAATGATTCAGAAACGATTTATGTAAGGAAAAGAGCACTCAAAATGCAGTTTCTTATAAATCCTGTGTGTCTTTTAATTTTTTCATCAATTATTTAAAAATTAAACGCTAAAATTTTTGTTTCCCCCTTGAATTTGAAGCAATATTTTGAAATTACCCCCTGTTATTTTCCGTCTTTGTAGAATTACCCCTCTCATTTTTTTCAGAATTACCCCCCAAATTTTTGTCACTTTTCTGAACATTAGGGGGTACCTCCTAAAATCCAGAAATGTGAAATGTCATTTTTCTGTATTTTGAGAACGATCTTGTAGTTTCGCTCAAAGTTTATTTATAATCGAATGTTATCTCTATTCCTTATACGTGTAAATTCGCATAATTGTACAAATAACGGGCTAGAAATACTGATTTTATAAATTTAACAAAATAAATGCATACCGATCGTACACAAAAAATCTGAACTCATACATTCTACATAGCAAACGATTCCCGATTTTTTTTGTACGTGAATCTATGATTTCGTATTTCGTGTGTATTTTCGCTTATGTTCAATGCTAAGCATATTTCAATTTTTCTTCTGAAAATGATATGTAGATCAATAGCGGAATGACAGATTGGACGATTCTCTTCAATGTGAGTGCCATCAATACCAAAATACCAAAAATGAATGTCCACACGTCTAAATTGTACAATTCATAAAACGATAATTCCACGGCAACACTTCTTAAATGTGGAGCGCCTTTATTTTTGGCCACATATTTCACCCAGTGCATTGCTGTTTCCAATGGTGATACAGGTTGATCACGGAATCTATCAGAAATTATCTTAGCTTGCTCCGCAAAACTGCAAAAAGATGTCAAAAATGACTTCTAATTCAAATTGTTTGGGTATACTTTATTCACCTTGAACTACCAAGCACTTTTCTAACAGCCGTAGATATCTTATCTGCGGTTAGAGTTTCGATTGGAATTGAAATTCCAAATCCTTTTTGCTGACTCAAGTGGGCGTTGAGGTGCTGATCAAAAAAGAACGGAATACAGACCAATGGCTTACCGAAATGAACGGCCTCTGAAAATTGAAAACTCATTGATTTCAAGTCATTGGCATAAAATTGAGAATATGTTTCACCAGTTGTGCTCAAAAGACCGCCATGAGTAACGAAAAGTTTGACATTTTTATGAGCCAAAATCGATTGTTGATTGTACCAAGGCTCGATCAACACATCAGTTTCATTATGCGATGGAATAGCGATATGCTCGTCACTTTTGATCAAAATTCGGTAGTTTGGATACAGATGGAAGGCGTTTGCTATAGCGCTCAGCTTTTCTATTGGTAATTTGGTTAATACAACATTAGAACCGAGTGAAATAAATATCGCTCCGGCCTTTGCATCGTCTAAGAATCGTTGGATATTGGGCGATAGAGGTTTGACTGCTTTTTGAATTTGCATACCCGCCACATCAATCATATTTGGTGCATACGGTCGTGGTGTTCCAATTGTTGTGTGGCTATTCAACAAAATCATCGATACATTTCGTCGGATTTCTTCAAGCGATGGCCAATTATTGGCTTCAGAAAATAGGTGTTCCATTGCCTTTTGCTGATCTCGTATGAAATAATACGGCACCACCAAGTCTTCAAACCAATAAGACAACGAATTGTACATGCGTTGCCAGAAGTTCATTCGATCAGTGTAATGATTAGTGAAAAATGGTACATAGGATGCAAAGTTTGGTGAGCCAACTAAGTCGGTTGTCCATTTTGATGCACCAAAGGCTGATATTCCCATGACTGGCGCATTGAAATGATGGCCAATTCCCAATAAAGCGTCAGCAAAACAAATTTCTACCACAATCACATCAAACTTTTGTTTTATTTTCAGGAAATTTTGAAGATTTCGACTTGACATCGCCCAATGCGTAACATTCTTTCCAAGTTCAATATATTTAAATGTTGACTCCCAAAAATACATGTCATTGAAATCAGCGAAATTTGCACCCGCAAAACCTGAAATGTATGTTATTGTTTAGAGAACCGTCGACAATGATTTAAATATGCTCGACACGTTGAAAGGTTACTTTTCCGAGATTCAATCCACGAATTTTCCAGAAAAACTTCGGTATAATTTTCTATGGGATTTTTCTCTTTAAATGGACTTATCACAGTCACTTCGTGACCATTTTCAGCCAATCCTTTCATAAGACTTTGTCCAATGTAGTAATGAGATTTCGATGGAGCGGGCAACACTGCCAGAATTCTATAGCTGCTTACATTTTGATACAAAATACAGAGCAAAAACACTTGAAAAATCGTCATTTTGAAGATATACACCAACTAAAATCTTATAGGCAACTAAATTTAGTGATGCAGTACCTCATTTTATATGAGGCTTATAGAAATCCAAAATTTTACAAATAACCCTGAAAAATGGCTGGAAATTGCAAAACATTTCAGTTTTGCAAAATGAAAGACCTAGACCTATTTTGATAAAATGGGCCCAACGGGAATTTTGTACAATTTTTTATCTGTTTCTTATCATAAATATTTTAAAGGTCTTTATCATGACCTGTATAATGAAGTTTAAACTAACTGTTTAGCTTGTATCATCTTTTTCTTGTTCTTCATTGAAAACGTTTCAAGGAAAAAATTATCAAACCCAGAGAAGCATTTTTTATGCGGAAAATTTTCAAAGAAAAAACAAACATACTGATCATAAAAGCATAAGACAGTCATTGTCAAAGCTTATCTTTATTTGAACACGTGGTTTACAAGAGTAACTTGATTCATGTAATTAATAAAACATGGGACGTGTAGTTAAAAAAAACTTTGTATAGCAAATGATTGACTCGTCTGTGTACCTAAGCATTTTTTAACTTTTGTTGTGAAAATGATTTGAAGATAAATGAACCAATCGATCGAATTAATTTTATCACTCCGAATAGTACCAATGCAAAGACGCCGACAATGAATGTCCACACGTCTAAATTGTACAATTTATAAAATGGTAACTCCACAGCGACACTCTTCAAATGTGGAGCACCTTTATTTTTAGCCACATGCTTGACCCAGTGCATTGCGGTTTCCAACGGAGTCAATGGTTGGTCGCGGAATCTATCTGAAATAATTTTAGCTTGCTCGGTGTAACTGAAAATGATTGGTGGAGGAAAATGAGAATGAAATAAATTCTGGTTACGCGCTTTTCTTCCTATTACCTTGGATCATCAAGCACTTTTTGAACAGCTGTCGCTAAGTTTTCTGCTGTTAACGATACAATTGGCACATTCAAACCGAAGCCCTTTTGTTCAGCCAAAAACATACTAGAATATGATTAAATTGTATTTCTTTAGTATCTTATATAAATAATATTCAAAATCATATTCGTACTAACTTTAGGTGCTGATCGAAGAGACATGAGATGCCAACCACTGGCTTACCGAAATAAACCGCCTCTGAAAATTGGAAACTCGTTGATTTAAAGTTATTCGAATCAAATGTTGAGGTGTATTTTACCGGTTGTACTCAAAAGGCCACCATGAGTAATAAAAAGCTTGACATTTTCGTGAGCCAATATTGATTGTTGATCAAACCACGGCTCAATTAAAACATTCGATTCATTGTGAGAAGGGATGATTATGTTTTCATGGCTTTTTATCAAAATTCGATGGTCGGGATACGAGCTGAACGCACCCACAATCGCATCAAACATCGGTTTTGGCAGCATTTGTAATAAAATATTCGAACCGAGTGAAAAAAAGATCGCTCCACTCTTGGCTTCATCCAGAAATTTCTGAATTTTCGGTGGTAAAGGATCGACTATCTTTTTAATTTGCATACCACCGACTTCAATCATATTCGGTGCGTATGGTCGCGGTGTTCCGATTGTTGTGTGAGTGTTCAACAGAACTAACGACACGTTTCTTCTCATTTCATCAAGCGATGGCCAATTTTTGGCATCAGGAAAAAGGATTTCCATGTGTTTTTGCTGATCTGGTAGGTAGTAATAAAGTGTAATGATATCTTCAACCCAATAGGTCAATGAGTTGTACATGCGTTGCCAGAAGTTCATTCGATCCGTGAAATGGTTATGCGTGTGTGGAACATACGACGCAAAATTCGGTGTGCCAACTAGATCGGTCGTCCATTTCGATGCGCCAAAGGCAGAAAGTCCAATGACAGGAGCATTGAAATGTTGACCAACACCAATTAGAAAGTCACACAGGACCATTTCAACAATAACCACATCGAAATGCTGTTCGATCTTCAAAAATTCGCGTAGATTTTGGCTGGAAAGTGTCCAATTTGCCATTTGGTTTGACAATTGCAAATACTTTGACGACAATAATATACTGGGATATCCCACGAACTTATGTTTTGCTAAATCTGAAAAATGGAGTTTTCGAAATGATTTCTGATTGACTAGATGAAATTCAAAATGTTACATTTTCGAAACTCCGCCCAGTTATGCTCCAGGTGAACTTCTTTATAATTTTCTATTGGATTTTTCTCTTGAAATGGACTGATCACAGTCACTTCGTGACCTTCTTTAGCTAACCCCTTCACAAGATTGTGTCCAATATAGTAATGGGATTTTGATGCCATTGGAAGAATTGCCAAGAATTTGTAAGCAAACACATTTTTGTGAAAAATGCACAATAAAAACAGCACTATAGAAAACTTCATCTTTTTAACTGGATGAATTTCTGGTTTAAGTTATACTAAATCGTGCCTGCCAGAGGTGCGCATTTATATCAAAATTTTAAGAGTAATAATAATCAAGTTTTGAATAAATTACAATTGAGATTTACGTTTTTTTATCCATTAATTTGTAGATTTGATAACCATATATGAAACGAGTACCTCAGAAGGAGTAACGCAAGAGACGCACGTGGATCAAAAGCTACGCCGTCATATTCTTCAAGGCCATTATTATACACAATTG
Organism: Sitodiplosis mosellana; assembly: GCF_009176505.1. Classification (NCBI taxonomy): domain Eukaryota; kingdom Metazoa; phylum Arthropoda; class Insecta; order Diptera; family Cecidomyiidae; genus Sitodiplosis; species Sitodiplosis mosellana. Next base: position 888,706 of record NW_022595280.1, read on the forward strand.
AAAAACATTTGAAACTGTTTTATTTTGTGAAAACAATCGTGTTTTTCAATAGAACATAGTCTTATCTGGGTGATGATTTTCGGGCTTTTTATAATGATTTTGGGGTTTTTTATGACTATTTTCGTCTAATCCATCCTATCTATATCATTTGTACAGTTAAGTGGTAAACAAATATATCCCGACGAGAAATTTGCGGTAAAATAGGTATACGTCGACTATCCGTCGCATATCCGTTTTTGAGTGCGGATACTCGCAATGCGAATAGGTATCCACAATAAAAGTTGCCGCAAAATGTTATCGCTGAATACCCTGCGACTATTCGCGCTGCGATAAATGTGAAGTTGTAACTGGATCGAGTGTGATATTTCGACTTGAAACTTCGTACAACCAACGTGAAGTTGGCTGCGTTCGACGAATTTTTTCGTATTGCGACTATACGTAGAATAGTCGCAATGCGATATTCCGCAAATTTCTCGTCGGGTATTGGTATACGGAAGTACACGGTATTAAATAAATTGAGAATTAAAATAGCATATTAAATGCTCGCCAACGTAGCACAAAAAAAATTACAAACAAAACAAAACATAATTTTGTTTTTCGATTAGTACGAAACATGAGATTTTCTTATCTATCATACTCTCTATGTGACGTCAAGTTTTTTTGGCAAACAAACATGAAAATTGTCTTTTGATTTTTTCGAGTAACCAAATTGTAAATGTTTCGCTTTGTTCGGCGATTTTTTTGTGTCAAGTTTAGACTAAGGTTGAATTTCATATGCCATTTTTATCCTCAGTGGTTCAATTAGAATTGGTTTTCTTCCAGCGCATGTTATGAGCTGATGTCAGCAGCACTGACTGTAATTGTAATACAATACACACCAATGGAGTGCTCTTCGTTTTTATACTGCAAATGCGTTAAAACAACGCAACGCATACTCGTCAGCAGTTGATACCGTCAGTCAGTGCTACACTGACGTCAGTCAGTGTTGCTGACATCAGCTCATAACACGCTCTAATTTTTTTCCTTTACAGACAAACAATACGTTTTTTATCTAGGATTTCTTGACCTTCTGCGTTGTTTTCCCGATAAGTGTGACTGCGACTAGAGCAGTTATGAATTTAATGAGTAAAAAGACGCAAAAAGCAATGACACCAAAAATGAATGCCCACACGTCTAAATTGTACAGTTTGTAGAATGGCAAATCAACTGCAACACTTTTCAAATGTGGAGCGCCTTTATTTTTAGTTACGTGCTTGACCCAGTGCATTCCTGTTTCCAGTGGAGTTAGTGGTTGATCGCGGTATTGATCAGAAATGATCTTTGCTTGTTCGGCATAACTGAAAATGATTGTCAGAGAGTGAAAATGACTTCGAAGTAAAATTTGGTTGCATGATTCTCTTTATCTTATACCTTGGAACACTGAGTACTGTTCTAACAGCCGTCGATATCTTATCTGCGGTTAGAGTTTCGATTGGAATTGAAATTCCAAACCCCTTCTGTTCAGCAAGATGCATACTGGAATAATTTGATTCAATTATTTTTCTATAATCTATTACAAATATTAATAAAAATATCGTACTTCAGCGATTGATCGAATATAAATGGTATGCCGACTACGGGTTTGCCAAAATGAACGGCCTCTGAAATGACAAAAGTCGTTGATTTCAAATGTATGGTTTAAAATGCGAAATGTTTCTATTACCAGTTGTACTCAATAAACCGCCATGAATAACAAATAGTTTGATATTCTTGTGCGCCAAGATCGATTGCTGGTTGAACCAAGGCTCAACCAACACGTCGGACTCCTTGTGCGATGGAATCACAACATGCTCGTCACTTTTGATCAAAATTCGATGATTCGGATACAAACTGAAGGCACCTGTGATCGCTTCCAACTGATCCTTGGGCAATTTTGTAATGAGTACATTCGAACCGAGAGAAATGAAAATCGCTCCGTTGGTTGCTTCATCCAAAAATGTTTGTATTTTCGGAACCAGCGGTGCGATTTCCTTCTGAATTTGCATACCACAAACTTCAATCATATTTGGTGCGTATGGTCGTGGTGTTCCGATTGTTGTATGTGTATTCAGAAGTACCAATGACACGTCTTTTCTGATTTCTTCAAGCGATGGCCAATTTTTTGCTTCAGGAAAGAATAGCTTTTCCATTATTTGCTGCTGTTGCGGTATGTAGTAATATGGTGTGACAACATCCTCAAACCAAAAGGTTAGCGAGTTGTACATACGCTGCCAGAAGTTCATTCGATCCGTGAAATAGTTATACGTGTGTGGTACATATGACGCGAAATTTGGTGTGCCAACTAGATCGGTTGTCCATTTCGATGCGCCAAATGCCGAAATTCCAATAACGGGTGCGTTGAAATATCGTCCAAAAGCAATTAAGTAATCGCTAAGACAAATTTCCACAACAACCGCATCGAAGTGCTGTTTGGTTTTCATGAAATTTTGAAGATTTTTACTGGAGAGCACCCATTTCGATTCTTTATTTCCCAGATCAAAATATTTGAAAATCTTATCCCAAAAGTGCAAGTTACTGAAATCTTCGAAATTATCTTTCGCTGTGTCTGGGCTGGAATTCTAAGAATTCCACCAAAATCGTTCGGAATTATTTTTTTCGTACAGAAGACCATATTGGAGTGAAAGAGAGAGATTCCACTATTTTTCAGCTCTCCACCGGAATTATTCCGATAACTCAAGGAAGAGTGGATTGTGTGAGAAATAATTCCGGTGGGACGCTGAAAAATAGTGGAATCTCTCTCTTTCACTCCAATATGGTCTTATGTACGAAAAAAATAATTCCGAACGATTTTGGTGGATTGACTTAGAATTCCAGCCCTGGAAGCAAAAAAATGAATTTTGTATATGCAGAGATTGCATATTTGCTGCTGAGTAGGCCCGGGCTGAGCTGAATTTGCTAACTCAGGCGCCTTAAGTGTTATTTTAACGCATTCACAGTACAAAATTCATATTCCCAGCCAGATTTGACTTGGAATATGAATTTTGTACTGTGAATGCGTTAAAATAACGCTTAAGGCGCCTAAGTTAGCAAATTCAGCTCAGCTCAGGCCTACTCAGCTGCGAATATGCAATCTCTGTGAATATGACTGTGTTTTTCTATTGTCAGTATTACTTTTTCGTGAATTCTCCCAAACATTTTCAAGAAACACTTCAGTGTAGTTGGCGATGGGATTTTCCTCTTTGAATGGACTGATCACTGTCACTTCATGGCCTTCAGCAGCCAGTCCTTTCATAAGATTGTGACCAATGTAATAATGGGACTTTGATGGGATATGAAGAAATGCCAAAAATTTATAGGCACCCCCATTTTGGTGTAAAAAATACAATAAAGTCAACACTAGGACAAGCTTCATTTTTATCACTGTATGAATTCGCAGTTTTAAGTATACTAGATCAAAAGTGACAAGGGCCCGAATTTATGTCTCTTACTTTTGATTAGGAGATAGCGCTTCTATTCGTACTTGAATTCATCACAAATTTAGAGTGAATAGTCAAAAACACAACCGCTGATAAAATTGTTGCATTATCATCAACGAAACTTACGATTCGAATAATAAACATGCGTATTTCATACGTAGGTCAGAGCAAGCGATTGTGTTGTTCATCAAACATCCGATTATAAAACACGTAAAATTTCATGTAAGTGTGAGCGAGATAGCATGGGTTTTGAGCGTCCGAGGGAACAAGAACGTCGGAGTTCGTTGGACGATAGGTCAATTGGAAGTCATCGATTTTCATTCCTAAGGGTTTCGGAGCGGTGAACACTTTACTTTTGCCGAATCCCGCTTGGAAATCCGAGTTTTGGCCATGTACAAGTTCTTCCATATAAACCAATGTAATTTCACCAGTGCTCCGAGGTTTTCATACAAACTTCCCATGTAGACGGTTCAACACAACCGAAAATCGAAAAAAAAGTTTAAATTTTTCTCGATACTAATACTGTGTTTTGTGTGCCGAATTAGTAAATAACACAAGAGATGTACGTAGATCGATTGACATACATTTAGAACTGTTTTATTTTGTAATTATAATAATAGCGTATAAATTATACAGTTCGTTTGTGGTAAACGAACGAAAATATGGAAATAAATAAATAAAGATACAGAAAATGATACGTCTTTATATCTAGGACTTCTTGACCTTCTGCGTTGTTTTCCCGATAAGTGTGACTGCGACTACAGCAGTTATGAATTTAATGAGTAAAAAGACGCAAAAAGCAATGACACCAAAAATGAATGCCCACACGTCTAAATTGTACAGTTTGTAGAATGGCAAATCAACTGCAACACTTTTCAAATGTGGAGCGCCTTTATTTTTTGTTACGTGCTTGACCCAGTGCATTCCTGTTTCCAGTGGAGTAAGTGGTTGATCGCGGTATCGATCAGAAATGATCTTTGCTTGTTCGGCATGACTGAAAATGATTGTCAGAGAGTGAAAATGACTTCGAAGTAAAATTTGGTTGCATGATTCTCTTTATCTTATACCTTGGATCACTGAGTACTGTTCTAACAGCCGTCGATAACTTATCTGCGGTTAGAGTTTCGATTGGAATTGAAAATCCAAATCCCTTTTGTTCAGCAAGGTACATGTTCAGGTGTTGGTCGAAGAAAAATGGAATGCCAACAATTGGTTTATCGAAATGAACGGCCTCTGAAATGACAAAAGTCGTTGATTTCAAGTGTATGGTTTAAAATGCGAAATGTGTGTAACTGTGCATTACCGATTGTACTCAAAAGACCGCCATGAGTAACAAATAGTTTGACATTCGTGAATCCTCCCAAACATTTTTAAGAAACACTTCAGTGTAGTTTGCAATCGGTTTTTTCTCTTTAAATGGACTGATCACTGTACTTTATGGCCTTCAGCAGCCAGTCCTTTCATAAGATTGTAACCAATGTAATAGGGAGACTTTGACGCAACAGGAAGAAATGCCAGAAATTTATAGGCAAACACATTTTGCTTTAAAAAGCACAATAAAGTTAACACTTGACAAGCTTCATTTTTATCACTGTATGAATTCGTAGTTTAAAGTATACTAGACCAAAAGTGACAAGGCACCGACTTTTGATTAGGAGATCGTGCTTCAATTCGATACAAATTTAGACTGACTAGCCAAATTTGCAGCCGTGGTTAACATTCATCAACGAAGCTTATGATCCTAGTAATAAACATGCGTTAATGAGAGATAATCTTATGAATCACTGTCGAAAACCTCAATGGATTGTCATGCTGAACCAGCTTAGATTTGTGATAAATGTGGCAATTCGTAAAAATGTTCACAATTGCTCTTGTAAAATGTTCGTAATCACAAGATAAGATAAAACACGTAGACGTCTGATAAATCACGTGGTCTGGGAATCATCATTATTTTACAATTTAATAATGTATCTATTGATATAAAATTATTGATTTATTCGTTTTATTGTGGAACTTTAAATGATTTTATGCATGTTCACAAATGTACTAATTAAGTAAACGAGAGAATCGCCTCAATCACTGTGCTTATGGCCAATATAAAACGTGTTAAAAATCAATCGTGTTATTATTCTTTTGAATTTCTGTGTTGAATTTGGACCAAATATGAGTTTCAGTTGTAATTTAATCACTTTGAGTAGTAATAAGACACACAAAGCAACAGTGCCAAAATGAATGCCCAAACGTCTAAATTGTAGAGTTTGCAGAACGGCAAATCAACTAAAACCATCTGTGTTTTGCAAGGAACTGGAGCTAATAGTGTTTTTGATCCACATTTATAGTAAATCGGAATGTTAGTTAATAAATTATTGGTTATTAGTATTATTATGGTGCTAGCTGCTAGATTCAAGTAAAACGTATCAGAGCAATTGATATGGGGTTTGATTGATAATAGTTTGAAACAGGTTTCAAAATGTGTTGTAATGATTAAACATTTAAATGCGTAAATTTGAAATGCGTGTTGAAAGTCTTAAACTGGTTCCGAAGTGCGTTACAAATATATTCAAATTCATCACACGTCAATTTGTAATTTAAGTTAGATTCAAGTTAGAAAGAAATGACATCAAAAAATTGGAGTCTGACTATGAAGCGATTGTTGATCGTTTAGCCGAACACATCAGTCAAACGTTTCATACGTTGTATGTCACGCTTCGCTTTTATGCGGCAATTGGAAATTGATCGGATAGTCATTCACACTAACGTAAACAAGCGAAGCATACAACGTATGAAGCGTGTGGCTGATGTGCTTGCGTATTGCAGCAATTCCGATAGGCATGCTGAGAATCATCATTCTAGATCACAATTATACTACCTTTTTGTCATACAATGTTTAGAATTGCATTCATTTAGTCGGGAAGCATTATTCTAAGGAACGTAGTGCTCCAAATAGATAAATGAAGTACCGAAATCTTGCTAAATATCTACTTATCTATCGCAAATGAGATGCATTTAAAGAAAGAATAACAATGGAAAGAGCCATTGAACGTCTTTTTCTCGTATTTAATCACTCAGTGAGTAAATTAATTGCGACCACAATTATTAGTCTGCAGTGTAATTGGGTAAAATGATCGCGTGCTATCAAATTACCATGTCTGCTTGGCAGTTAAAAGTGCAATAATATTCAGTTATTATTCATCATCATTTGTTTTTATTTTATTGGTCGTAAAATTTGCATTGCTCGGTCCAAAAAGACCGATGAATAGATGGAAATTATAATTGCTATGGAGACATGTCTCCGATTTGCGCACAGTCTTTTCTACATTTGTTTTAGTTTTCTTGGTGAATTTGAAGAAAGAACATACTCGATAAGAAGGCGAACCACCTTGATCACACTGTATATTGCCAATGCAAAGACACCAAAAATGAATGCCCAAACGTCTAAATTATAGAGTTTGTAGATTGGCAAATCAACTGCGACACTTCGAAAATGTGGGGCTCCTTTATTTTTAGCCACATGCTTCACCCAGTGCATTCCGGTTTCTAATGGAGTTCGAGGTAAATCGCGGAATCTATCCGATATCAACTTCGCATTTTCAGTGTAACTAAAAATTGATGCCAAATTTCGATTAAAATCCAGACATTTTCAATCGATTTCGTTATGTTACCTTGGTATTTCAAGTACTTTCTTCACAGCGGTTGCTATATTTTCCGCGTTCAAAGTTTCGATCGGCACACTAATACCAAACTGCTTTTTCTGGGCCAAAAACATACTAGAAAATGATTAAAATTCGTTGGGATATTATAAAAATATTCAAAATCATATTGTTATTCGTTACTTGAGGTGTTGATCAAAGAAAAATGGAATGCCGACAACGGGTTTGCCGAAATGAACGGACTCTGAAAATTGAAACCTCATTGTTATCATGTCACTTTTTTATCGATTTGAGCATATGTTTTACCGGTTGTACTTAGAAGACCGCCATGAGTAATGAATAACTTGACGTTTTTATGGGATAATATGGATTGTTGCGAAAACCATGGCTGCACAAGAACATCTGATTCCTTGTGTGATGGAATCACAACATTTTCATCACTTTTGATTAGGATTCGGATGTTCGGATATGGTTTGAACGCATTGACAATGGCATTGTATTGATGCTCTGGCAGTTTTGTTATCAGCACATTCGAACCGAGCGAAACGAAAATCGCTCCATCTTTGGCTTCGTCCAAAAACGTTTGAATTTTCGATGGTAATGGATCTTCCGGTTGAATTTGCATGCCTCCGACCTCGATCATGTTCGGTGCATACGGTCGAGGCGTTCCGAGTGTCGTGTGAGTATTTAACAGCACAAACGATATATTTCGTCTGATTTCGTCGAGTGACCAATTCTTGCCTTCAGTGAACAATTGTTCCATAAGCTCTTGTTGTTTCGGTATAAAATAAAGTGGATATGCTAAGTCTTCGAACCAATAACACAGAGAATTGTACAATCTTTGCGAGAATGTCATTTGATCGGTGTAATGATTGGTAGTATATGGCACATATGACGCGAAATTCGGCGAACCAACCAAATCAGTCGTCCATTTCGATGCGCCAAACGCTGATATTGCTACAACGGGAGCATTGTAATACTTTCCGAATGCAAGCAAGGCTTCGTCAACACAAACTTCTACCACGACCACATCAAAAGTTTGATTTATTTTCATAAATTCTCGTAAATTTTGACTTGACAAAGTCCAATTTGTCATATCCAGTCCAACTTCAAAATATTTAAATGCCATATCCCAGAAGTACATATTGGAGAAATCCACAAAATTGTCTTTTGCCATGGCTAAAAAAGAACAAAAAACACACTGAAAACTCTGGCACATTTTGTGAAATTGATGTGATTAAAGTTTACTTTTGCGAGATTCCACCCAAGAGTGCTCAAGAAAAACTTCTTTGTAGTTTTTAATGGGGTTTTTCTCTTTGAATGGACTGATTACAGTCACATCATGACCCTCTAACGCGAGTCCTTTCAACAGATTATGGCCAATGTAGTAATGAGACTTTGATGGTACTGGAAGTACTCCCAAAAATCGATAGCCACTCACATTTTGATATAAAATACACAATAAAAGCAACACTTTGTACAGCCTCATTTTCTTGTCTCGTACACAAAAATAACAAACGGAAACCAATTGCGTTTCGCGATGAACTGAAGCAAATAGTTTAGGCGGAAGGCATTTATAGTCATTCAAAATGTTGGTTAATCCAACTGATGTCAGTTTAATGTCAAATCAAAGCAATTAATGACACATGATAAATATGAATCAAGTTTATCGCACTGTGTTTTTTAGATAAGTTGCCAATTCGTTGCATGACAACGCAACGGCTTTTTTATGATTGATATCTTATTCAGAAGAAAAAAATAAACGACATTGCCTGAGATATAAAGTGTTTTTTCATCGAATCGAAGTAATGTTACAAAGATTGAACTAACAAACGAATAAATGTATAAATAATTGTAAACAGCGTAATTGTACAATGTACAATTTGTACTGTACAGTGAGTGAACGGTTTCTGTATATCAAAGGTTGATGGTGTGACATAGGCAACACATCAGAATCAAAACTAATGTGTACAGTTTGCATACGAAAAAAGTATGTATGAATGGTATCTATTGGTATTGGAAGATTTATTAATATGCAGTGTCATTGAGTATAACGATCAGATTGTTCTATGTAGTATCATCTCTGCTTGGTAGTAAACAAAAGTATAATCATTTTCAATTTTTATTTCTCTATCGAGAAAAAACTTTATAAACTTTGATATCTATATATCTCCCCAAAACCCCCTTGGCTACGCCACTGGTTTGAAGCATGTTAGAGAACACCTTCTTCCGGGTCCCAGGTTTCCCAAAGTTTTTCGAATTTTTTGTTTTGAAAATAGCGGATTTTCATTTTTTCTCTGAGTTTGTTATTCAATTTGTGAGAAATAAATAAAGTTGGTTTTAAAAAATTTAGACAAATTTAAAAATTCCCAATTCACATATAGACCAAGAGCTGTTGAACAAAGTACTTACTTACAAGCTTCATGTCAGATAATGGAATTGTAGGTGCATATTAATAGACCGAGAAATTGCATATTAATAGAAGTGCATATTAATAGAACAGAAGTCCATGATGAATTTTTCTAATGAGAGCCCACGTAGAAAATACTATATGATCGTATGTCGATATTAAAGCCAATATTCGGAATATTTATAATTTTCTTCTTTATCTTTTGCACTTTACGATATCTTGCCGCCGATATCAATAAAAAAATATGCTTAACTTTTTTCACAATTTGCATGTCAGATATTTTGTGTACAGCTAAATTATCACAAAATTAGTTCAAATCCAAAATATCAGCTCAAAATATTTTGCACAATACTTTTTATTCCATTCTGAAATATCACTCTATGTCGTTTTTCTCCACTTTGACATTTCGACATTTTCTTCATCGAAATGAGTGAGACTTCAAAGTGAAATAAAAAGTGTTGTGCAGAACATTTTGAGCTGATATTTTGAATTTGAATTACTTTCGTGGCAATTTAGCTGTACACAGAATATTTTTGTGTGGATTTAGCAGTATACAAAAAATCTGACATGAAGCTTGAGCGAAAAGTGCACCAAAATTTTTTCTTGTTATCGGTGAGCAGATATTGTGATGTGTATCAAATGAAGATGAAACAATATGATATTTTGAATATTGGCCTTAATGTGCACCTACAATTTCATTATCTGACATGAAGCTTGTAAGTAAGTACTTTGTTCAAAAGCTCCTGGTCTAATATATTCAGACAATGTCTGTAAAAATGAAGAAGCGAAATAGAACCCATAGAAAAACGAGAGCGACCCGCGCGCGAGTGGAGGTTCCATGGGTTCTATTTCGCTTCTTCATTATAACAACGCATTGTCTGCATATATGTGAATTGGGAATTTTTAAAGAACCTCAATATTTTTGCTACTCACTGACGTTTGTACTTTAGCTGTTCTTGAGCCGCGTACTTTACATCTGTGTGTTCGTACTTAATAATCGTATTTGTACATTCGCATTTGAAGAGCACATGCATTCGCAAGCATTTGCGTGGACGAGAGAAAACAATATAAATCGTAAAGCATTCATCTTCATATATCGTCCACATATCTGTGATAAAACCGAGGCAATTTTCCATCGCGTTTCATAAGCCGACATCGACAAAAAGGATCATTACAAGCGACTCCTTTTGTCCAATTAAACACAAGCATGCGGCGTTCCATTCGTTAGAGCACAGTCAATTTGCCACTCTCGGTAGGCGCATTTGTAAAGGAATATAGATATATTCTTGATGTGGCCGTGTCTGGAAGCAAAAAATGAATTTTGAATATGACTGTGTTTTTCTATTCTCAGTATTACTTTTTCGTGAATTCTCCCAAACAAGAACACTTCAGTGTAGTTGGCGATGGGATTTTCTGCTTTGATTAGACTGATCACTGTCACTTTATGGCCTTCAGCAGCCAGTCCTTTCATAAGATTGTGACCAATGTAATAGTCAGACTTTGACGCAACGGGAAGAAATGCCAAAAATTTGTAGGCATCCACATTTTGGTGTAAAAAGCACAATAAAGTCAACACTAGGACAAGCTTCATTTTCGAATGAAACAACTAATTGATGAACTGATTGCTCGAATCATATTTTATAAAACTTCCAAAAAAGAGAAATTTATTGCATAATCGTCGAAACAAAAAAAAAATTCCTTAATTCGATTTTAATTCATACAGTCTCGGCGAAATGTCTCGAAGCGATTGGCTTCACACGTTGATTTTGTTATCAGTGCAAAGTTTTAACATAAAAAAACAATTCTAAGACTTTAACACGTTCGTACAGGTTTTCTGTTGTATGACAAAAACTGGATTTGTGGTTGTCAACTAATTGATTTACTAGATGAGCAAACGATAACTTTAAAAAAATCAGTCTACAAAATATTGAGTTTATTGACAGTCTGTCTATAATTAACAGTACTGTTTGAGAATGGGAAGAGAATAGTGTTGCGTTCACATTTTGAGTAATAAATATTATCATGCACGAATCACTTCTGTGTAAATATTGTAAGCTTTCTATACCTAGAATAGAGATATTGATATGATAACTTATTCTTATATAAGATAAATTGGAATTTCTTTCGTCTTAAAATAATTCGGGGAAAATAAATCGTCCGTATGGATTTCGAGAAAAGTAACAGCAAAAAATAGATTAGGCATAAATCAGTCATGATTCAGTTCAGTCAAAACATGTAATTTCAAATTTTATAATGATCTGATTTGTATATATATATAAATATGATATGAGTGTTCTTTGTGTTCGTACAGAAGTAGATAAGTATCCGCTGATTTCTTTTCATAACGTAATATACATGATTTCCTTCAATTCTATGATTGTTTGACCTTGTGCGTTGATTTCACGCCAAACAAAACAAATACTAGGGCTCTTATCAATTTAGTGAGCAAAAAGACACAGAAAGCGATAACACCACAAATGAATGCCCACACATCTAAATTATACAGCTTATAGAAAGGCAATTCGACGGCGACACTTCTCAAGTGTGGAGCACCTTTATTTTTGGCCACGTGCTTGACCCAAAACTTTCCTGTTTCCAATGGTGTTAGCGGCTGATCTCGGAATCTATCGGAAATTAGTTTCGCTTGCTCGGCATAACTGCAAATTGACGTCAAATATTTAGTGAAATTCCAATTTAAGTTACGCATATAATCGTGTACACCTTGGATTACTGAGCACTTTATCAACAGCTGTCGTTATTTTGTCAGCCGTTAGCGATTGAATTGGTACGGATTGAGCATATCCTCTTTGTTGAGCCAAATACATACTGGAATAATGTGATATTTTAATATATCATAAACAATTTCCAAAATGCTATTTTTAATTCATTACTTCAGATATTGATCGAAAAAGAACGGAATTCCAACCAGTGGCTTGCCAAAGTGAACAGCCTCTGAAAATGGAACACATTGATTGCAAGCAAATCGTATATGGAATTCGAAATGTGTGTATTACCAGTTGTACTCAATAGGCCGCCATGAGTAACAAATAATTTAATATTCTTGTGTGCCAAAATCGATTGCTGGTTGAACCAAGATTCGACCAACACATCCGCTTCCTTGTGCGATGTAATGACGATGTGCTCATCACTCTTGATTAAAATTCTATAATTTGGATATGCTTTGAATGCATTTGTAATTGCGTTGAGCTTTTGTTCTGGCAACTTATTTATAAGAACATTTGATCCAAGTGACACAAAAATCGCACCATCTTTGGCTTCATCTAGAAATGTTTGTATTCTCAGAGCCAGCGGTTCGATTTCTTTCTGAATTTGCATGCCACCGACCTCAATCATATTCGGTGCATACGGCCGTGGTGTTCCGAGCGTCACATGAGTGTTCAACAGAACTAGCGACACATTTCGTCGGATTTCCTCCAGAGATGGCCAA
>NW_022595280.1:901678-928249 GCF_009176505.1 Sitodiplosis mosellana
GCAACATTTGAACACGGCACTTGCTAGATTACACCCTGATAAGGTGCAATGTAGCAAATTTTTACTACATTGCACATTGAAGACTTTCAAGGTGCAATCTAGCAATTTTTTGCTATTTTGCACATTACGCCCTGATAAGGTGCGATGTAGCATTTTTTTGCTAGATTGCACCTTGAAAGTCTACTTTCAATTTATGTTATCACGGCGCATTATAAAAGTGATAAAGTAACGGTTATATTGTTTATTTGACTGAAATTCTTGTTGAAATGGCCATTCAAACCGCTGCTATTAAACAATATCAATCTTACGTCATTTGATGATTTGATATGAACATATAAAAAAGCAGACCGTTTGTTAATCAATGTTTCATTTACACTAATAGACAGCATTTATGCACCAGAGCAGTGACTAGTATAACCTAAAAATGTTCGGCCGCGAGACTCAAAAACCACCAACTGTTTGTCTCTAGCACGTCAGGTTCGTTGGAAAATGGTCTATCTTGAAAATTCCATGTTTTGCATATGCACGATTTCACATTAATGTCTGTAAAATTGTTTGTGAGTGGGGTACCACCAAAGTCAGGATGGCTCTAGAAACTAGAAGGTCCCACCTTTTGAACGCGCTATAGGTCATTGAAGTAGGTACAGTGGTCCAAAAGTTATGGACCTGGAAAATGTTAAAACATCATTGAAAAATCTCAATTTTAGCTAAAGATCGTGAATTCGTAATTATCTGGCAGATTTTATTTCTTTATCGTAAAGAGCATTAAATTTTGAACAATTTAGCCATGAACGTGCTATCAAGAAAACAAATTTCAGTAGTTTTCAGTACTTTCAGTCAATTCAGTAGTGATTCGCCCCTTGGATTATATGATATGATAGTGAATATTCAACGCATTTTGAAATCATTTTGTTGATTTGAACTTCATTATCAATCAAATTACCACTATCATTGGATCTTCTGACAATGGAAATTTTCTGAAAAAGTCCGTTGCGTTTTAAACGTCAATAATTAACCATTATGTTCAAAACGCAATGCTATGCTTTCAACTAAATTGTTCCAAGTAGTGAATCACAATAAACGGTAGACTCATTGGCAAGCTTTAATTACTTTACCATCAAAAACGATTTTACTGCCTCATTGCCTTGCCGTCTTTAATGAATTGCGAAATGAACATTTAATCGTCTCTCAAACACATGATGCAAGATTAAATGATGAAGCTTTGAGTCAAGATTAAATTAAACCATTTGTAATTTGTAAGGTTTTTCGTTCTTGTGTTTGATTGGAAATGAATGAATTCACAGAGTAATCTTAAACAACATACTTGTAATCTAATCTTTCATCAAGTGGATTTCCCTATTTTTCAGTGGCGCTTGTTGAATCTACTCCAGATTTTGATTTCACAATATACTGAATGCTATTGTTTCCGCATTCCCCAATTAATGTTATCAGAACCGATTGATAAGGTTATCGTTTTTCTTCAATTCGAACATGATACAATGCCATACAGTGACTCAATTTTTCATTGTAGAGAAGACACTTGAAATTCTTGAAGCTGTTAAAGTAGAGTCATGAATGAATACGAACTGATACGGGAGAATGAATGGCATTGACATTGTAATAACCAGTTACGAAGTATGCCTTTTTTCATTGACCTCCCACATCAATGAATCGAAATGACTGCTTCGTTGGACGTGTCATTCATGATCATTCGTTCTATTACGTAATGTATACATAGAGCACATATATTGGTGATGAATGTATATTTGTAGGCACATGTGCTTCGACTTTGTTGTGTATTCATTTGAAATTGATAAGTGGTTTAAATTAAATACCATTGAAACCTACTTCTTCACTCTATGAGTTTCATCTAGGGGCATTTCTCACGCAAAAAATTGAAACGAATGTGCAAGAATTTAAGATATTTCTTCTTTCCCATTGAAATGGTATAAAAATGTATGAAATTGTCTGGAATTGTCAAATTTAATGTGAACTACATTCCAGTCAATTCTAAAACATTTTGGTGAATTCACTGCAATTTCATAAATTCGGTTCTGTTAGCAAGTACAAATCTTAAGTACGTACCTAAGCTTAAGTATAAAGATTGTCATCCTTAAGTACATACTTAACATACTTAACGTACTTACATATCAAGCTTAAGTACGTACTTAAGCTTCATACTGCGAACGTATTTCACACATTCAGTGTAAATGTTGATCCATTTACCCGAATTGATAGAAATGGAAGAAATTGTTCAATATTTATTGGAATGGTCCCATTTTTTAAGTGAGAAATGCCCCTAGGTTTCATTGCGTCACTCATTTGTTGTTGTTTTGATAATTCTCTCCATTGTTTTGCTCCCAACTATAAATTGACAGTGATGTGCGTGAAATCACAGGATAATAAGCATGATGATAAAGTGAACCTGATACTTGGATGAGTTTTTGTATTCTTTTCGCTATTACGCACTGCTTTGATTTGACAACAATTACAACTGCTTTTCATATTTTTATATTTATTGTTTATATAATTTAAAATAAATTTTACAAAACCGATCAAGATATCTTCGGAACGAACATACAAATCGAATCATATCACACCCATAAGTTTGCTCTAACTTAAGTTGAAACCACTTTGGCTTTCGTTTAGGAAGTTTTAATTTTAATTGACGCTTGATGTGAAAGCGCTCGGAATGCGGTTTTGATAAGTTTATAAGCGATGAATATGGCTGAAGTGCAAATGAATATGAGAAAAGCATAACAATCGAGATTGTAGTAAATGTAGAATGGCATATCGATGCCTGTGCTGCGTAGCTGTGACGCTCCCTTGTACTTTGCAACATGTTTGACCCAATGAATCACTGTTTTCATCGGCGTATTTAGCTGGCCGTGGAATTGTTCCGATAGCAGTTTGGCTGTTCGTGCATAACTGATGGAATAAGAGTATTTTGTTCAGAATTCGATACGAATACACTGAGATTAATCAATTGTGTGATAAAAACCTTGGATTTTTCAGTGCACTCCTAATAGATGACTTCAAATTTTGTTCGTCCAACTGTTCGTATGATACAGTGACAGCGTAACCTTTGGATTCAGCCAATGCCATACTTTAATATGATTAAATAAGATTTCGTTAATATACTACAGATAATATTCAAAATCACATTGTTAATAATCATACTTCAGATACTGGTCGTAAAGAACGGGAATGCCAACGGCAGGTTTGCCATAATAAACGGTTTCAATGGTGCTGAGCAAGCCTAAATCAAAATTTCCAATGCATTCAAAAACTATTTCACATAATTTGTTTCAGAAAAAAATCGATTGTACCTCCGTGTGTGCAGAAGAGCTTAAGATTCGGATGCGCTAAAATTTCTTGCTGATTGAACCAATCACGGACGAGAACCATGTCAGATGAATTATGTGAGGGAATTGGAAAATGGCCTTCATTTTTAATGAGAATTTTCATCTTAGGGAATTCAGCGAATGCATTCGCTATGATTGCCTTCTGTCGGCTGGGGATTTTCGATAGTTTGATGTTTGATCCGAGCGAAAAGAAAATGGCACCATCTTTAGCTCCATTCAAAAAGGTTTGTACATCTTCGTTTAATGAGATGGCAGTTTCATTCACATGAATGCCACCGATTTCGATGAGGTTTGGTGCCAATGGCTGTGGTGTTGCGTACGTCACATGCGAATTCACGAATACGAGTGGCACATTTTGAAGCACTTCATTGAAAGTTGGAACATCAGTTCGATTCCACCAAATTGCTTCCATGAATTTCTGCTGTTTCGGTCTGTAGTACAGTTCGGTGGCAATGTCTTCGTACCAATACGACAATGAGTTGTACACCCGTTGCCAGAAATTCATTTTGTCAGAGAAACCGCACAGAATATTCGGTACATGCGATGCGAAAGGTGACAATCCGACGAGATCTGAGGTCCATTTTGATGGAACCGTGGTAGAAAATCCAATGACTGGAGCATTGTAATATTGACCCAAAGAGAGGAGCGCATCACCAACAAACACCTCCACAATGACTACGTCAAAGTGACGGTTTTGAAGAAGGAAATTTTGGAAATTTTCACTTCGGATCGCTGAACGTGTCCAATTCGTACTGACATCATACGTTGCTTTTGCCAAATCCCAGAAATGTAAATTATTATAATTCACATAATTCCCCGAGCGCACCTCTATTGAAATGATTATTTTGTATTAATAACAATACGAAATTGAAATTTAATGCAGTATTAATTCATCTTCAATTTTAAAATCGAATTTCGTTATGACTTTTCGTTATGTCTCTATGAGGATGCCGTACCTTTCAAACCATCCGAAACACTGCGTTCTAAATAAACTTCTTCATAGTTTGGAATGGGATGTTTCTCTATGAACGGCGTTAGAACGGTGACATGATGACCGTCTTGTGCCAGGGCTTTCATTATTGCATGACCAATGATATAGTGTGATTTTGATGCCGATTGCAATACACCCAAAATATTGTAACTATTCACCGTGGAACTAGTCACACACAAAACTAACAACATCAACGTCTTCACTCTCATTTTTTTTCGTCTGAAAATTGCTTACTCTCTCGAAAATAAAACTTTTGGACTGGAATCTTCAACGAATTTTTCATCTATTTATTTAGACACAATTGAAGGTTAAAACAATCTTATCGCAGCAATTCAGGTTGAATGTCTTATTGTACAACTTTATTTCAATCAAAATATCAATGCTTGCGCTTGTTTTGGGAGCACGTATTATCTAATTATGTCAATAAACTAAAGTGACACAAGTTGATTTGGTTTTGAACGTCCTTAAACCGATCCATTACTGTGATAATCGCAGTAGAATCACGTAGGCAGTGTAGAATGATTCATATTTTCAAAATTAGAATGTAAGTGTCAACGATCTGGGTATCCTTGTCGATTGAAAAATATTTTTTGTTGAGACTACTTGTACATAACGGCATGCTATCAGTAATCTGTTTTGTGTTTTCTTGGTTTCGTTTCTGTAATTCTGTTCAGTTTGTTTTTGCCTTCATTCCCTTAGAACCAATAAAAACCAGACTTGAAAACATTCTGGAAACTCCCATAATTAGCACGAAACTGGTGAATGTAATTATGCTACAAACGCAAAAGACAAGAGCCCAACAGTCGAGACTGTAGTATGTGTAAAAGGGTAAGTCGATGCATGTGCTTCGCAAATGCGATGCACCATTATACTTGGCAATATGTTCAACCCAGTGAATGGCCGTTTCCATTGGAGTATTGTATTCATTTGATTGTGATATCGCTCTGAAATGAGTTTGACCGTTTTCGCATAGCTAAAATAATGAAAATCTGTTATCAATCAAATTCAATGAACAAAATAAATCAAAGAGAGAGCTACTTATTGACTCTACAATTTTAGGCATCTTTCCATTGCCGGGAATCGAACCACGGACCTTCTGATTGCCGGTCAGAAGCTCTGTCCATTGAGCTACAACGACCCCCAAGCGAACATTGTTGCATTTTTCATTGTTGCATTTTTCATTTTTTACCTTGTAAGGTGATCGTTGATTCCACAGTCTTTAAATTCAGATATTGATAAAAAAAATACGGAAATGTCAACGATTGGTTTGCCAAAATAAACGGTTTCGGTGGTACTGAGTAGACCTAAATTGAGAGGGACATTATTTAAATGCCTCTTGCTTCGTTTGCAATGTATAAAGAAAAAATAGTAGATTGAGTTGAAGTACATCCGTGCGTGCAGAAGAGTTTAAGGTTTGGGCGAGACAATATCTCTTGTTGGTTGTACCACGGTTTAACGAGAACGATCAATGGCTTATGCGAAGGAATTACAAAATCTTCTTCATTTTTAATAAGAATTCTCACATTTGGGAACTCATGAAATGAATTAGCTACGATCGCTTTCACTCGGTCGGACATTTTCGAAAGTTTGATATCCCGTGTGGAAAAGTTTGGAACCACTAGGTATTTTTCATACAAATTGACCATTTTTGGTAGACTCATTAACATATTTCGGAAACACCTGCATAGTTTCTACAACGTTTCAATAGTAAATCACAGAGGTTTCATCAAAAAATATTCACGTATTTAAAAAATATATCAATTTGAATTTGATCTGTTTTAATCTTCATACAAATTTGATCATTTTTCACACAGTACAAATTCAAATTGCTATATTTTTGAAATTCACGAATATTTTTTGATGAAACCTCTGTGATTTACTATTGAAACGTTGTAGAAACTATGCACAAAATATCAAGAGAGCAGGTGTTTCCGAAATATGTTAATGAGTCCACCAAAAATGGTCAATTTGTATGAAAAATACCTAGTGGTTCCAAACTTTTGCACGGTAGTGTATGGTACTGCAATTGGTTTTCTTAATATGTTCCAGTTTCATTATATTTTGACTCCTCCCTTCATCTTATCACGAAGCTTGATTAGATGCATTAATCTTCTTACTTCGAAAGTTATTTAAAGCCGGCGCCGGAGCAACATATTTGTGTTGGCTCAACGGCATTGTCAGAAAAATATAAATCGGTGCAATTATGGTGCGAAAAAGAAATTTTTGCTTCCCTTTCTAATGGCATATTTAAGTATGTACTTCTCATTCCTTCGTTACCCATATTTTCTTTTTATTTTGTTCTTGTCATGCTCTGTGCCCTATTGTTATTTATACAAAAATTTCGATTTTTTTTGTGTTCTTTTATTTCTGCCAAGTGTTCATAAACATGGATAATAATTTGACAATCAAATAAATGGGTTTTGCTATCAAAATGTGTGTATACACACACTATAATAGTCGAAGCAAATATCATATATAATCTCTCATTTGGCTTTCATTTTTGTTTTGAGTTTTTCGGCTTTAATGGGCTTTGTGAATGGAAATAATCGTACAACGCATTTAATCGTCTTGAAAATGATAAGCAACACTAAACTGCAAACAAATATGATAAAGGACCAACAATCGAGACTGTAATACACATAGAATGGTTGATCGATGCCTGCGCTACGCAAATGTGGTGCCCCTTTGAACTTTGCTATGTGCTCAACCCAGTGAATGGCTGTTTCCATCGGAGAATTCATCTGACTGTGATAACGTCCGGAAATGAGTCTGGCTGTGTTTGCATAGCTAAAATTATAATTTAAATATATTTTTTAGAAGAAAATTCTATCATACTAATTCAAATAGAATCGATTATTTTATTTAAGAACCTTGGATTTGTTAGCACGCTTCTAATTGCTGATTTCAAATTATCTTCATTCAATCGTTCGTACGGCACACTCACGCCATAGCCTTTGAATTCAGCTAATTTTGCATTCACGTGCTGATCATAAAACACGGGAATGCCAACAATTGGTTTGCCAAAATAAACTGCTTCAATGGTGCTGAGTAATCCTGGACCGACAAAGAATTAAATATGAAAATGAATGATACTCTCATTGAGCAATTTAAAAATTTGGTTTTGGAACCACTTTGTACCTCCGTGCGTGCAGAAGAGTTTAAGGTTTGGGTGAGACAATATCTCTTGTTGGTTGTACCATGGTTTAACGAGAACGTCCGATGGCTTATGCGAAGGAATCACAAAATTTTCTTCATTTTTAATGAGAATTCTCACATTTGGGAACTCAGCAAATGAATTGGCTACGATCGCCTTCACTCGGTCGGACATTTTCGAAAGTTTGATATTTGATCCGAGTGAAAAGAAAATGGCACCATCTTTTGCATCGTTCAAAAAGGTTTGAACATCTTCGTTCAATGAATAAGACGATTGATTCACGTGAATGCCACCGATTTCAATCAAATTCGGTGCTAGCGGCTGTGGGGTTGTAAGTGTCACATGTGAATTGACAAAAACCAACGAAATATTCCGTAAAACTTGATCCAAACGTGGAACATCGGTTTTGTTTGGCCAATATTCTTCAAGCAATTTCTGCTGTTTCGGTCTGTAGTACAATACTGTGGCAATGTCTTCGAACCAATATTCCAATGAGTTGGTTACTCTTTCCCAGAAATTCATTTTGTCCGAGAATCCAGAGATTATGTTCGGCACATGCGATGAAAAATGTGACAATCCAACAAGATCCGAGGTCCACTTTGATGGAATGGTCGTTGAAAATGCAATTATTGGCGCATTATAATACTGACCCAAAGCCATCATTGCATCACCCACAAATAAGTTGGCAATAACCACATCAAAATGACGATCTTCACGAAGGAAACTGTGGAATCTTTCATTTCTGGTTGTGAATTTTGTGAAATTCATACTAGCATCATAAGCTGTAGATATACGATTCCAGAATGGCAAGTTATTCAGATTCACGAAATTGTCTGAGCGCACAGCTGTGAAAAAAGACCGATCTTTTTATTTGTATACAGAAATTTTTATCAATTTGATGCATTTTACATTTGATTGCGTCCGATAAACTGTTTTCCATGAAAATTTCTTCATAATTTTGTAATGGACTTTTCGCTTTGAAGGCCGTAATAACTGTAACTTCATGACCACGCAGAGCCAGCTCTCGCATTAGCGAATTCATTACTATGTAATGCGATTTAGACGGAATATGAAGAACACCCAAGATCTTATAACTGTTTACCTCGGCACCAATCACACTCAAAAGAATCAATGCTAGAACATACACTTTCATTTTGCGAATAGTTTGTCGTTATTTCGTACACACGACGGTTAAAAGATTAAAACTTCGACGAAAAAACTTTATTCGAAAACTGCCTATAAAGCTTAAAAAACGCCGAAAAAGCTCTAAAAAAACGTATATCCTGCGATATTACAACAATGACACAAAATGCTTTTTTTCGAAATAGAATGGTAGACTGCGCTGCGAAATAACAATCAGGTGACAAGATGATTTAAAAACTGATCTGATGAAAATGAAATTGTCTTCACGGGTCACCTCGATTAAAATAGAGTTCTCCTATTTTAAACAACGCTTATCTTACGGCGATACAGCACACACAAAACTGCCGCACATACTTCTCTTCGATTCGGTTCGGTTTTGTGTGTGAATTGGTTGCGATGGTTGTGTGCGTGAGAGAAGTATGTGCGGCACATACTGGTATATTAAGCAGAGTATTAAAGAGGCTTGCTGCTGAGCTATTCTATCGCGCACGATTAGTTTTAAAAATCGAACAAGATAGTCTTATCAGTTCCAAAGATTCCAAAGAAGGGTTTAAGTGAGAATACTGCCAAATTTGCTCACAAATACATACAAATTTATGTTTATATACACCGTTACTTCATTTAGTTGCCTCTGCGAAGATTTTTTGGCCACTAGTTTGCGATTCATACACAGAACGCGTTTTAATTGAATAACAACGTGTGTATTTGCACAACATGACCGACTTTATTGTTTTCGTTATCAGCCTGTGTCAAGAATTACGATTTAATGAAAAGATAAATTCTATTCGAAAGACGTAAGCAAAGTATGTGGCAAGTCATTGTGAACGCAAAAATCGTGAAAACACAGCAAATAATCAAAAATGCCCAGCAATCGAGATTGTAAAACACATAAAACGGCATGTCAATGGCGATGCTGCGTAAATGTGGGGCACCTTTATGTTTGGCGACATATTTAACCCAATAAATCGCTGTATCAAGTGGTGATTTGATTTGATTTCGGAAGCGATTCGATGTGATCTGCATATTCTCAGCGTATCTACAAATCAGAACGTTTTTTTTCCGGTCAAATTCGAAATGATTATTTCTACATTTTGATTTCAAACCTCGGATCAGTAAGCACTTTTGCCAGTCGAAGTTTTTCAGTTGTCAATTCTTCATATGACACACTTATACCATAGCCTCTGCGCTCTGCCATGTTCATGTTCCGTGTTTGATCAGAATAAATCGGAATGCCGATGATGGGTTTTGCGAAATGAATCGCTTCAGTGATGCTTAATGTTCCTTTTTGAAAAGATCACACGGAATAAAACACGGAGTTTTGTTTCAAGTGCAATGAAAATACGAACCTCCTTGTGTGATAAACAGCTTAACTTTTTCATGTGCCAAAATGGTTTGTTGCGAAAGCCATGGGCGTATCATCACGTTTGCGGCATTATGCGAAGGAATTATTATTTTTTCTCTCGATTTAAAAATGATGCGAAATTCTGGGAACTCATTAAGAGCATTGATAATTGCATCCTTTTTGCTTTGAACAAATTCCGAAAAATCAACGTTAGATCCAAATGATACATAAACAGCACCTTTCGATTCATTCAAAAAAGTATCCATTTCTTTTGAAAGTGGAACGGGTGTTCCCTTTTTGATAAATAATCCGGCTACTGGAATCATATTCGGTTGGGCTGGCGTCGGAGTTTCCAAAACGGGATGAGAATTATACAGAACGAGTGAAACATTCCGTTTCAGCACTTCGAGTGATGGCATCGTTTTACCATTTGGATACATCGAATCAAGAATTCTCTGTTGGACAGGTGCATAAAGCAATGGATTCATCACATCGTCGTACAAATAACACAACGAATTGTACGTTCGTTGCCAAAAGTTCATTTT
Source organism: Sitodiplosis mosellana (assembly GCF_009176505.1). NCBI lineage: Eukaryota > Metazoa > Arthropoda > Insecta > Diptera > Cecidomyiidae > Sitodiplosis > Sitodiplosis mosellana. The sequence goes on from NW_022595280.1 coordinate 912,219, forward strand.
GTCGGTGAGTCCGGTGAATGTGTGTGGAAAAGATGCTAAATTTGGCACACCGACCAAATCTCTAGTCCATTTACTTGGTGCGGACGGAAAAACTGCAATGATTGGTGCATCGAAATAATGCCCTATGCTCAAAACGGCTTCATTTACAAACGCTTGCACAAGCACAACATCAAAGCGTTCATTCTGTTGTAGGAATTCTTGGAATTGTTTGCTGTGCATGGCCCAACCAGCATATGCATTGCTCAGTTTATACGCCGCATTTTTGAATGCAAAGCAATTCAACCCGTTCATATCCAGTGTCGAGTGAATCGGTCTATCTGTAAGAGTGGTTTTGCTTGATATGAATTTCACTCAGTGTAGCAATTTTTATGTTTACCTCTGGAACTGGGGAATTTAAAGCGAATGTGCCGCAGATTTTTCGCCGGATCGTATGATTGAAATGGGGTTAAGAAAGTGACTTCGTTTCCATCTTCTGCTAAACCGTTCATCAACGCGTTGAAGAAGATGAAATGGGATTTTTTCGGGAAAATTGATATACCCAAAATTTTATAACTATTCACTTCTTTGATGACAGTTGCAGCGGAAAATAATGCAATTAAAATTGAGCATTTTGTTAGTGTTAATTTTGAGCTCATATTGAATTTGTTTTGTTCTTTATGCCAAAACTTATTTGAAATGTTTCAGAGGGTATGAAATCAATTCCGCCAAATTGACAAAACTGAAAATAACTGCGATGCAAATTGAAATAAATCCTAAAACCGAATGTCCATTTGAATTGCATTAACATAATCAATAATGAAGTTCTTACGATTATTTCAAACTATGAGCACGGAAAACCCATTAAATATTCCATTAAGTTCTATTTCGTGATTATACAAAACAAAAAACTAACATTTTGTTGTCATCATTTGGAATATGGTCATGAATGCTTTTAAAACAGTTTTCTGTAAATTTAACGTGGCTAAAAGTGTTCCATTATTCATCTACCGTTCATTCCCATCCTTATCACTCAGTACATTTTTATTATTTTTAGTTTTACATTGGCACGATTACTGCAAACTTAATCCCATATTTAAAACAGCTAGTTTTCAAATGCATTTTAATTCGTGTATTTATACACTTAAACTGCATTCATAAGCCGCAGCAAAGTAATATTAAGCCAAGCTCATTAAAATCAATTTACCGTTGTTCTTTCCAATGTTTCATGGTTCTTCGTGAGATTTAACTTAATTATCGGCTGTTCATCGAAAAAGAAAATTATATTGACTGGTAGTGGTTTTAATTCTTCAATCGAAATTTTATAAAATGCATAAGGGTTTAACGTAAACTTGATAATTTATTAATTGTGCCAAAACAAGTGTAGCAGATAGGTGATGCTTGAACAAAAATCTGAAACCAAATTTGATGAATTTCAATTGTACAGCCAACAGCAATCACTACCGAGAGCTGATTGAGCGAAGAAAGTTTATTCGAAATATTAAACGTAAATTTTCATCTCTCCCAAGAAAATAATGATTTAAACTCATCTCATATTTACAGTTTCAGGCATTTTATTCAATTGAAAAATGGTAGAAACCAAAGTTGGTGTTATTTATAATTGGAAGGCTATCTGAAAATATTTCCCATTATTACGAAAAAAAAATTACCAATTTGTAATTTCAAAAATCATGGAATCGAAGTATTTTCACGTGATGATTCATCTATTTCGTGAGAAAAGTGCAAAACTATTATGCAACATTCTGAAAAAAAGGATTACATTGTCAATTAACCGCATAAACTGTGATGTAATAAAAGGAAATTGACTTCGAGTCTTTCTGTAATAAGCTTGAGAGGTTTTGAAGCCAATAAATGATATTGACTCTGGTATGAATTCAAGGAGTATAGAAAATGTCCAAATACAACGATATAACGTGCAAGATACAGGCGCAAAATGTCTAGACTTGATAGCAGTGCGGTTAAGTTGTATGATTGAAATTGGACAGCATTTAACAAGATCAAATACTACATCCGAATTGATCAATTTCATTTCAATTGCATATTCCACATAGTTTCACGTTAGATTTAATATCATTGTATGAATCCAAACCCAAATCCGAATTGAATATTAAATCGAAATGCAAACCAATCTTCATTAAATCACATTTCAAAGCCACATTCTTCGTCATATCCATTGGGCAGCGGTCGTTAAACGTATACTGACTACAATAAATTACAAAGTAAATGATACTGTTTCAATTGTCAGCATATTTCCAGAACACATCATTGTTAAATACATGATAACAATCGATAAACCAAAGTTGACCGAATCTTTCAAGTTTAGAACTGCGTAAATTTAAGTGGCCACACCACTTTGTAGTAATTGAATAGTAGTAAAGTCATACGATTAATGTGAGTAGTAGGAGAGATAATCGAAATATAAGTGATAATAAACATGTGCGAAACACATAAATACCTAACAACAATTGATAATCACAAGCGTAGAAGCGCGCTACATTTTATTATCTCCGATAAAAATCCGAATTTCTCGACAATTTGGTATTTCAATTGTTGATGTACGTCTCATAAATAAATTATATCCTTTAAAAATAGTTGCTATGTAACTATTAAGCCCCCATGAGGAATTTCAAATAAGATGAAACATCGTTAATGTGCACTTTTAATAGTTATCAACAGATGGGAAAATCCATTCAAAGCACCCAATTCATTTCGTGAATAAACACATTTTTCTTTCATGCTATTGAATACGAAATGAAAATTAGTAATTTTTCTTATCAACACGTTGACGTAGATCAATGGAATTCCTTTCATTGTCAGAAACCAAGATTAAATTGATTCAGTAGTGTTGTGTGTCTGGGTAATAACCATTGAATGTTTGACAAATGTAAAGATTCTCTAAATTCTTATCTCATTTGATACCGAGGTATCATTTTGATACAAAGATATGTGCCAGAATCGATACACCAGTGGTCGTTGAATGCATCACATGACCAAAAATCAGTGGCAAAACGTATATCCGATGAAACGATAATCATTCCAGTGTGTATATATGTACACGAACAAAGATTGACTCATTGACATGTACACGACATCATAGTCACCAAGAGAATCCGAATATTACAAAAGAACAGATGCTTCTCCATATCTTATCAAATATGAGTGAACACTCAAAAGAGTGTATAATGTAAATGAGGCGTAAAACCGAGTCATTTCCAATCCGAAACGGCTTTTTTGCTGACTTCAAAGTATTATAGACGAGAGCATAACACTTTAGATGGAAGCATTCCATCTGTTCACAATCTAGCGCAATCTCGAGTGATTAATGCTAAAAAGTGACAATATTACCGATACGAATTCAATTCGGCTCGTGAGAAGCGCCATAACTAATCGATAAATACCCATAAAAGAGATGGTATACATACATTTTAAGAGTCCACTTTCATTCAACTAACGACAACATCGAAAACTACGACCGATGTTTAAAAACTGTTTTCAATCGATAGCAGCAGTTAGGTAATTTGTATCTTCGGAAGGAAACTTGGCGCTATTTCGAAGCCATAAAACATTGAGCTTTAAATTTTCATTTTGCACAGCATAAGCACGCCGGCAGTAATGGGCTACAATGTGTTTGTGCACGTACACGTAAAATTCATGGGGCTGCATTGCAATGCATTCGATGCTGTATAACATCGGTAATAAATGTACATGACACGGAAATAAATTAGAATAGATCAGCAAAAATTAGTGGCTAAGAAACAAGTGCTAAATCATATGCCAAGCACTTTGTAATAATTATGAATAAACAAAACTTGAAGCGCGCGGCACAGCGTAACGTAATACGCCAAAACGTAATCGTGACGATGTGTGTGAGTATAGATTGTTATATTGCATATGCTTTCGTGCATCCCCGACATGTTTGTGTGTGTGTGTGTGTGTGTGTATGCGTTGCACCCCACTCGCTTTTTGAAAGTGGCAACTTTGCAAAAATCATGCATTTATTATGGAAATTGCGATATCGTAATAAAATCATAGGATGTAAATACAAACGAACCTCCTGCAATGAAGATATATGCCGTACGCGTGCCAATCGTTGGGGAAACACTTCATATTCCGGGGCATTAAAAATTGCACTTGCCGAAGCAAATATATACTATACTACATACACATAGAGTGCGCATTCGTTGCGCCTCGCGTTCGACTTTAAAGTATACCCGAACACATAGTGAACGCTCCATGCCTGGAAATATATTCGAACGGAAAATACGGTGCAATATCTCACCGCGCTAATTGAAAAACATAATTTATGATTATAAACAGTGAGTTGTAGTGTGTGCGTAATATATTGTTGGTGTTGGTATGTTCTCTCCGTTCAACCTAATTTTTGGCACTTGGAAAATTAAGGTGAATCTTGAGTTCGGTGCGAAATGGATCATCATAACATTGTAGCTTCCGTGGCTGTGAAATGGAGAAGTACCATGTGGAAATCTGCACGCGGTAGAATGTAGAGCATTTATTTGACTAAAATCAAGTAAATTAGACACAATTCGAAATTCCTTTTTGATTTTCCACGCAGGGCGGAAATACCGGAAAAAAGAACAGCACCCAAATGGTGCCGGGCCACTAATGAAAACATTCAAAACATCCTTATTTCGGTGCTCGAATGAATGTATTCATCCTTTTCACGCCCGGGGTGACAAAGAGGTGAAAGAATCCTCTGGTGCGCTCCATTCAGATTAGTTCGTTCGCATGCTTGAGCCAATAAATCTCAACGAAAATCTTATCATCGGCAGCGATTCTCATAATGATTTCTAATCAAATTCCAATTGTTGATGAGAGTCACATAAATGTTCCGAATGGGAAAACCCAAAAACATTGGAATGGGAGGGATAAAGAAGGAATCACGCTCTTACAAAAGGTTGCTTAAATAATAATTGGACAAATTCACACCTAAACACAACCATGGCTTCGGTCGTTTTACCGCATTTCGAATGTCACACAGACACAAGTGTCATGCTATCCTATGCTCTTTGGCATTGCGTACGCTATGCGTGTGTGTCATATTTTCTCACTTTTGCTTTATTTCTATCGTATCTTTTCAGGCCACATTCGCATTCAACGTCTCACTAATTCGATTTTTCGAAATTATTTATTCGTATCTCGTATCGTTCCATATCACATTTTCACAGCACATACATGCATACACGCACCCACACATACACATTTCCGACGTGTACGAGCGTTGAAAATAAATAGAGGAGTTTATCTGACGGTAAATCGGTGCTGCGGAAAGTGTGCACAATGTACATTGGTTTTTCCGTAACGACACAACATATACACATACCACATTTGCATGCAAATATCCCGGGATCCTTGGAATATTTTTACATTAAAAACGATCGGCTTTGCTAGGGCAAAATCGACCAGGACATCGGACCGTGTACGGCGTGTGTTTGTATATGTGTTTTTTCGCATTTCAATTTCAAATTACATTCATTTGCGAATATTTTAACAATGTAAAATGCTTGAAAAAAATACACATGTACACACATACCGGATGTATTTTACCGCATCGACAACACTATTGGATATATCGGATGAGAATGGCCACCTTTCGAAAAAGCATGCACATTATTCTCGGTGCAAAAGATAAAATGGATGGGAATGTATTGTTTGTTGAATGGACCATAGCGGTCGGAATAGCTCGTTTCAATCAAAAAATCCCATTTTGGCTCTCACATACATCGCCTCATCTTTTGATGCGCTCGCACAGCGCGCTCTCATTTTCAATTCTGTTAATCACATTTCATTTTCATCATTCCGATGAAATAATCATAAAACAATCCAATTTTGAAACGCGTACGCGTGGGCACGAACATGAGCTCGCCCACTCATTCACTTCAGCAGGGATTGTGTGTGGAAAATTAATTATCGTTTATTAGATTTCGATTGAAATTATTAGTGCGTATCAACGTGAGCATTTTGCACAATTTTGCCGTTGACTGTTTGTTATTCGTTTGTGAATGGTATGGGATCCGTATTAATATCGATGCGGTGCGGTGTATGGTTTTGGATATGTTTTTCAAACTAATTCCAATATATTGCATAGAATACATTCACAACCATAGTTGGATATAGTAGTTAGGTAATGAGGGTTGGCTGGCTGGCCCGGCGCTTGATACCGATATTATGAGTGGCTTTAGTTTTCAGGGCTTTTCAACCATTTATTTATATAGAGATGTTACATTTAATTGCTGAAAATAGCCAGTCGACTGCTGTGGCAGGTATGGAAAAAATCCTTTATCTCAACGAAATGTATTTTAAACACCACGAGTATGGTGTGCCACCGGACGGATGCTATTTCAGGGAAATTCGGCAAAGAAAATTGGAAGCCAGATATGTGCGTATTTGTATATGTTCAAAACAAAAGAGACCGACCAGCAGCGAGCGATGTTTGTAAACACCATTTAAAATTGGTTTTCGGTGAAAATGTTCGCATCGCAAGCAGATGGGATAAGGCAAGGAGATACCCCACACTCTTCTGTTTAATGCCATTTATTTCAGCCGCACATTACATTGCCAGCATTTATATAAACAACATTGTTAATTTCTCGTGGTTTTGCAGAGTCTTCTCCGGCTACACTTAGAAGCATTTATACGGCAATGTTCGCATTTTGATGCGTTTTATCAACAGCTCTGAATTCCAACTATTAAATGAATGAGTTGGGAATGGCAAAAATGTGGATCGGCCGTGTTTGTGCGCTTGATACAAAATGTTCATGGATTTTGACACGGGTTCGTTGCTGTAAACACGCCCAAATGTTTCGTTCACCACGGTTTTTGATTACATTTCACATACAAATCCAAACAATCGAAAAACCGCACCGAAAATCATTATCGACGCCACATTTTAAACACTTCAAAGGATTCAGCCAACCATTATGTACTTGAAAATGTGAGTCGCAATTTAGATTTAATCATAATTTATCATATAGCGAAAATCTTTCCATCAAATTTATCCAAATGTATTCGTTTGAAATAAACCATCGTCGCAATGTCTGTGTTTACACCATCAATTGTATTCAATTTCGATAAATGCTCCGACAAGCTGCAGAGGAAAACTTTTAGGACTCAAGACTGAGATTATAAACGGAATTATACTGTTTGCAATTGGTGTTAGTGAAAACAGATAAAGATTATGGCATAAGTTTTCAGAAACCAACCAATCTTCCTTTAAGTAGGCAACGGCTTAACTGGGTCATTTCCAACAAAATACCTATATTTATGAATATTTCGGTGGATTTAATGCGATGCAAGAGCTGATATAACCAATAATTGTCTAAACAATGCTAACCAAACGGGTCGGCTACAACATGCTGTTTTAGACTTCAGACTAGATAACACGCGCAAATAACACTTCTTCAACTTTTGAGACCAGTAAACTTTTCTATTCAATTTCAACGCGATACCTATCTTCCAATCTCTTAACCCATGATTCTATATAATTTATGGGATAAAAGGTGATATTCAATTCAATCTCCTGATATAGATTCTCAATATTGGATTACTATTATTTAAAAAAAAAAACATATTGACTTTGCTTTCCTATTATTCTTCGAAAATTCTTCATTGAAAACTAATCCATATTTCAAACCGTTGACCAGAATGCTCAACATCTTTAAATATTCAATTGAATATGGTTGATGCAATTCCGTTGATTTAAGACATCCATTCCGAATGGAATGGAATGTAAAATACAAATGAAATGACAATATCGTTATAGCAATTAGACTGGTTCCAACTGAATGCATACTATGCATCTGTGCATTGCATAGACCTCAAGAAATCTGTCCCTATTCAGTAAATGAAATGCAAGTACATACCTCACGGTCAAGTGCTCTGATAACTTTAACTTCACCGGATTTTGGATCGACGGCAAAGTTTTCGGAGCCAATCAATCCGAATGTAACTTCACCGCCTTCCGGATCATATCCTTCCAACGTATAAACGATCCAACCAACTGGTGTGGCCTCGGATAGTGCCAAATTATTCATGTCTTCGGTGAATACGGGCGGTAAATTGCATCGACCTGAAATCATATATTGAAAATAGATGCAGTCAAATATTTGATGTTGAAAACTTCTTGTACGTTATTTATTCTAGTTCAAAACCCTACATCGTTTGAGATAACTCGGTCCCAAGTAAATAAATACATCGGATATGAGAAAACACATATAATTTATCTCTTTCGTTCGGGTTTTGCATACAGCGGCCCACCATATTGATTTATTGTGCATGCAGCTTGAAACCGAAATTTTCATACTAATCACCAAAATGCAGTTGCACATATTTAATGTGTGTGTTACGAACATCAAAATAAATATCATACAATATTTCAATTTATTTCCGGCATCTTATTCAAATAGGAACTTGACACAAGCTGCATCGAATTACTATAGCACATTTTATCATCAAACTTGAGTTTTTATGTATACAAACTGTACGTACAGGTTGTATTAATAGCAGATCTGAACGATGATCCATAAACCAAAAATTATTCAAACTTTCAATGCGTAAACCTTATTTTGAGCAAAATACCAAAACCAAACAACATGAACGGTTTCATTCGATTTAGAGATGAAACTCTTTCAACATTAAAATCATACATAAATACCAATCGTTTCAATGTTTGAAAATAGTTTTAATTGTGAAGGTATGATTTTGGTTTCCCAAAAATGTTCGCAATTTTCTGCAAATGTTCAGTTTTCCATGTGTTCTCACAGGTCATGAATTCCTGGATTTACACAGGTCAATTGGAGTAGAAAACATGAATACGTATGCATACGGGCGAAATGTATTAAAATTTCGCTTTGTCGAATCCGTTGGATGTTCAAATGGTGATTATTGTCGAAATGGTGAATGGTCGAAATCGAAATATAACTGCAACTCAATGGAAATATACTGCTAAACTATCAAAGAAGATTTCGAAAACACATCGAATCCATAAATTTCCGATGAATTTTATTCGCATTTCGCCAAATCATGAGCGTTGAGCGCACAAACATTCACGTCACTTACAAATGAGCTCCAATGGTTTTTTTTAACGGAAAATGCAAATCGACATTTGAATACCATTTGCTGTGGTGATTTAGGGATGAAACGTGAAAAAAATGCTTAATGTTTCACGTGTGGGTGGATGAACAAGCGCGCGCACACATCGAACGCACAACTCTTTGTGTTTGACGCAATTGCCAAAATCGAATGGTGATTTATGCGAAAAGGGTGTACGTGAAACGGTAATTATTTCTTCAAAGAGAATTCGAGTGACGTGACATAAAATCGGATCAGCGAGCTTAGTAAAAAAATTCTCTCAATGCGAATACGCCTAATTGCTTAGAATAAACTCGCTTAAATTGTTGAAACAACCAGAAACCCCGTAGACATCATTGTTCAAGGATAAATTTAATTAAATTCGAACGCGTTTCTGGGAAATTCATCATCGCCTAAAATCATTCCGAACACTGAGCCAACGCCGAAAATTGTACGAAATAGAGACGGCTTCACATTCATTTTAACAGATGTCGTCCGTTTGTTTCTCGTCATAATTTGTTGGTAGAAGCAAATGAAAAGCTTCTAAAGCTTCTATTATAAAATTAGTGTATGCTGATTTAAATGACTGTGACAGAAATTCGGTCGCTTTTCATTTACATAAAATCAATCCATTTCAGCATTAAATTTATTCACAGCACATATTTTGGGCGGGAGCTTTTAATGAGTGTTGATCGTTGAAATGTTTCTTTGGCTTCATACACAGCCTGATTAAGATCAGCAAACATCACAACGCTTTCGGAATAATAAATTATTATACTATTGCCGGTTTCTGAAATCATGCCATTCAATAAAATAAGACGCATTAGCATCATTGAAGAATTAAATCAAACGAAATGAAACGATGAAAGCATATTGCTTAGATGGAATTAAGTGTGAGTGGCATATTTGATGTGAATGTTTCTGTGCTTTGCATTTCCAATTACCACTTGCGAGTAATAATGGTACATTTCCGTGATTAAAATCATTTCCTATCCCAAAACTTTGGTATAAACTTCCATTTGCGATCAAATTAGTCGACTGGTGACAGTTTTTTTTGTATTTGTTATACCACAAACTCGTACCAAATGAACGCTACAGAAGAACAGTTCAAAGTAAAAGCTCAAGCACTGAAATTAACATGGCGTGAAATCGAATGTTTTGCAGGTGTTTTAATGCGTTACACAACGATTGTAAATACAACTTGTAATAAAATGCTTTTCTGTTTTATTCTCGTTTTTTTTCTCTCTTCCGAGAATCGTCGTCTTTTATTTCCCTCCCCTGAATGTCTTTGCTGTGTCGGTCCGAAACGATGTGCAATAATGAGAAATTTAATGGGAAAATTGTACATGGAAAAGTTTCATGTTCACTCTGCTGATTCTTTGTATACACACACAATAGTGAGGAGTTAAGTTTTATACTAAAGTGTCATAACCAATACATTCAAATATAGTTGATATATTCGAATGTGATAAATGTCATCTCATTTGTGTATATTAGTTGGTGCTGACATCTGCTTTTGCGATGAACTTTATCCCATTCGTATATGTAAACTATATTTGAATGTATTGGTTATGACACTTTAGTATGCAACTTAACTCCTCACTATTGTGTGTGTACGCGTTCACTTAATACATGAACTGGAAAACCCTGATCGGAAAGGGGATGCTGGCTGTGTACACAATGCCATGCCATCAAACTCATTCAAACTAATCTGACAATGGTGTTTCGGTAACAGACGGAAAAACGCATGGCGCACAGTGCACACACACAACAGCAACAAGCACATAATTGTAACTGTAAAAGTAGTTATATTTGTCCCGTTGCAAATGCAAAACATTGGCATCGTTGCCGCAAAATTACAATTCTGCCATGACAACACTGTGCGCTTTGGTAGTAGAATCGAAGAATTCAAACGAGAGCAACATAGAATATGTTCATTGTATGTTCAGTTCACCCTTGGGGAAGGAATAAAAAAAACCATCGTGTACGAGAAAAAGAGATAGAAATGAGAGCCCACGGATTTGGAATTGTACATACCCAAACAAATGTGTACAAAAGTGTCGTGAAATGCAGACAAAAGAGAAAAAGAGAGGGAAAACGCAAAACATTCAAGTTTACTTCCGACTCGTAGTCAGTACTCATAAATAGCTTGAAGTAACAGTTGCCGGTTTAATTTGGAAAGTTTTGTAGTTGTAGATGCACTTTTTCTTGTTGTGCATGGTCAAGAAAGAGAGCGAGTGTGTGTAAGAAAGAAGGAGATGGAGAGAAATGCAAAAAGAGACAGAAGGGATAGAAATAAAATGGAAAGAAAGAAAGAAAGAAAGAAAGCGAAGAAAAGGAGAGAAAATAAGGCAGAAATCGCTCGGTCTGCGATGAAAGAAATAGGATGAAAAATCGGTGAACAGAAAGAAGTAGTTGTATCCGATTACACAGAAGAAAAGACAGCCAGACATGAAGTGCTTTGGAGCAGTCGACAAATCGTTCGATCACATTATTTTGAGATGTTGTTCCGCCATGGTGTGAGAACATTTACATATTGCATTTCGTTTTGGGAAAAAGGAAGATGCTCGGCATTCAAAACGAAATTCGAAAACGAGAGACAGCGAAACTGCGAGTATCCGAATGAAATTGAAGAATATGGGAGTAAAGAGACAATGACGCATGCTGAAATGAACAACACAAAAAGCAATAAAAAGTTTCAAGTAGTAAAACATGTACACATTGCCTAAGTAAGTTGCCACGAAAATAATAATAAAACGAGATAGAGAGAGAGGGAGAGAGAGAGAAATGAACGAAATGAATATTTTGTAACTGCAACTTGGCAAAGCGTTAGCAACATGATGAAAATGGCATCAATACCAAAATGAAAATCAGCAACAAAAGAAGAGAAACGGAGAAAATTCGGTTGTGTTCAACGATAGTGCAATTTTTGGTGTAGAAATCGACTCTATTTCGTATGCAAACTCAAAGCACACAGATTAGTGTGTTGACGTGATATGAAACCGACATGGAAAATAAGCATCGCCATTGGCAAAAAAATGGGAAAAACCGAAGCGACAAATCAAATCCATTGACAGAGGAAATGCAAAACAAACTGGGTGTGTAGTGGTGCTGGGTTTTGAAATACCGTTGGCAAGTGGTATACCGACGGTTCTTGATAGATTTACCACTAACTCAGTAAATTAAAAACGTTCCGGTTTGGATGCGAAAAGAAGTCTACTGAGATTTATCTCCGATAGAATGCGCTCACTCTCGCTCACACACATACGCGCAAAAACTCCACTGCATGCATCGATTGAAATTCAATGTGGCACTACTGAAATCTTGTCGGGTTTTATATTCAGCTTGACCGGATTGTTTCAAGGGGTTTTCTGCATGTTTACCATTTCATTGTAAATATTTCCATGCGGTTGGTGGATGCCTTCATATTAGTGCAAGTGCAGGCCCAGTCACTCTCCAACGGTGACAACACGCGATGCGACCGAACGGTTGAGCCAGTTGGAGATCGAATGAAAATTTTCACAGGTTTTCACCTCTTTCGTATGCATCAGTAACGCGCAACCTGATATCGACGGTGTTTACATTCGGTTCGACTGTAGGCGCCTGCCAACACAAATTGCAATTATTCCGCTTGCTTGCGAACCGTATTATCGATGGGTTGCACGTTGCGCTCATTGTTGACGAAACATTTGGCATAATTGAAAAAATCGCACGCGCGGCGCTACGTACACCTCGATCGTACATTCAACGGTTAACATGCACAGAACATGTCACCAATTACAATTATCTACTACCACGCCACGATGCGAAAAAAAGTCCAAAGGTTGTGACACACACACACACAGAGAGAGAGAGAGAGAGGGAGAAAGAGGAGAGAAGGGGTGTGAGAATGAGAAACAGAGATAGCACAAACGCATGGGAATATGGAATTAAATATGCCTATTTTGTGAACTAATTACATAAAAAAGTCACGTCCCTACAAAATGCGAAAGCTTAGAAACGTGCATAATCAACAATAAAAACATTTTTGCGTTCGCACTCCAAATTCAGTTGCTCTCTCTCTCTCTCTCTCTCTCTCTCTCTCTCTCTCTCTCTCTCTCGGCGTTGGTAATTTCATTTTGCGCTTGTTTGTTTTTTCCGAGCAGTGTGTCGCTGGCACATACACATCGTACACAATGTTGTGCCTGGAATGTTCTTGTAATTTGGTACAATTTGCTTGAATCAAATAGAAATTGCGGGCTTAATATATTGTATGTATGTGCGGGGACACGAGAGAACACGAAAAAAAAGCGGTAGGGCTCTTGGCAAATTGTATGCCGAAACAATAATGGTAGAAAATACGGTGCATCATAATAGATGTTTGGTGGAGTGAACGCATTCGTAATATTAATTAGTACAAATTCGCTGGAGAATTTTTCGCGTTTGTAGCATTCATGTTTGGCCACGCTAGCGGTAAATTACATTTGAGGCCCGATTTTGATTGGTCAATTATCCTCAGTGTTTGATTCACTGTTCCGGCAGGTTGTCTTGAATGTGTCTGTCGGAAGCGTAGACAATTTCACCCTAAATCACCGAAATTCCGACTCGGAAACGAAACAATTCAATTCTTTTGTACTGCATTCAATGCTTGCCCTCTGCAAACTACCAATACTTTGAACTACTTTAAACGGAAAATATGAAAATTTTATTGCAAATCCCATAATCTAAAATATGATTGCAATTTTGGTGTATATATACAATGATTCAATGCTGAAATGAATCGCATACCATCGCATATTCGGGTCAGCATGAAGATCGAGACACGATATTTATCTAAACTTTTTCTCCATCGATATGTATGCACATTTTCGTTGTTCAAATTCTCATTTTTTTTCCATCACTCTCTTGAGCTCACTTTGAACATTTTTTCCCAGCTTATCGTGAGCGTGCATAACAATATGGCAACGGAAGTGAGGTTCGAGAATTCAGTCGAAATTGCTGGAGTTGGTTTTTTTCCTTCCTCGCTTCAGTTCGACAAATGCAAATAAAATCCAATGAGAGAAGCAACAGCAAATAGTCTAAGTAACAGCAAAAACAAAATCGAATATTTGCACACGTTTGGCGAATCCAAATAAAAATTTGCATGCTCTTTTTTCTCATTCTCGTCGGTAGCATACGTTTTAATGCAATTTTTTCTTCGCTTTCTCTCTCGTTCGGCATTTTTTTTCCAGTCTCAAATGCAATCAACTCAATGGCCATTTGCTGGAACAAATCTCGATGAACCCATGTCGTACAGTGGTCGCTTGTGCATTGTTTAAAAGGGCTCAACAACGGGAATGACCCAAAAATATACTTTGTGTGAAATCAAATACTTTGAGAGTGTGTGTCTATGTAGTTGAAGATACATTTTAAAGTAACGGATGAGTTCGAGATAAGAGCCGTTCCGCCTTGGTTCAATCAGCACAGTTTCCAGAAGAAAGTACACCAAAGCAATCAGTCGAAGATCGAAATACGAATACGAAGAAGATAGAAAATAGAATTTATTTAAATTTGCTCAAAAATTATGTTCATTTGGATGCCGCCGCCGTTGTCGTTTCTTTCAACATTCTTGTTTTCGTTGCTCAATTTCCCAGTTTTTTTTCTTTTCATGTGAAATGCTCGAAAGAAATGGTCAGATAACGGAAGACTTGTGAGTATGTGAGCGAAAAAAGAAAAGAAGGAAGAAGGAAGACGGAAGAAATAAAGAAAATAAAATGGGAGGAAGACGAAGACATGACTGTTTGCATAAATCATTGTGTATTTTACATTTGGTCGTTTCGGCCTACAGCCGCTTCACAAATACGGAATCGAAGAACTAGACAGAAAGCCACAAAAAAAAGATTCACGCGCGCACATCAGCCCAAAAAAATATCATGACGTTGATGTGCCTTCGGTTATCTTGTACTGGGGCAGCTTTTTTCTGCTCTGCATTTGCCACACTAACAAGCATTGTCGTAGTCGACGTCGTTATTCGTGTTATTACAGCCATTTGCTTTCAAAAAACACAAGTGAATTAGTTGTTTCAGCTTCATCATGAATTTATATATCAAATGTGAGCGTTTTCTCTATTTCTTTGTGTTCGGATGGATTTTCACTAAACGAAAGGGAGTTGGATCAACCAACGGCCATATCCTTCTGTTTTTTTCTCCTTCTGTTGTATTCTCATCGCATCCATTAGATATACTTAGCAAACATTAGACAAATTGACAACTTCATCCGATTTTAAATAAATTTTTAGCGTTTTCCATTAGCGAAATGTGCAAACGCTCTCACCGCAATTGAAAATCCTTAACATAGAACATGGGCTTTAGCTTTTCAATGTGTGCCATATGCGCACACGTTGCCCATGCGAACCAGTGTAGTATGTGAGTAGAAAGTTTATTTTTCAACAAACAAATTGAGTTGTTTTTTTGATCGGATTCCAGCTATCAGTATGGAGTACATGGTTCCGTTCTTTTTCTTTGTATACTAAGCGCATACTCGATAATGAAACAAAAGGGAAATGAAAAAATCGGGTGGACAAAATGTAGAAGAATAAGCTTCGAGACCTGGTTCGGAATTGGTCGATCTGTTGTTGTTGTTGATGTTGCTCATGCTAAACGGATTTCAACTATCAAAAATAGCTAAGAACCAACCAAATCTCAGTTGCATGGGAAACACGAATGTGAACAGCAATAAGTTTGTTAAAACGAAAATCCAGTTCATGCTCAAGGAGCAGGACGCATTAAATCAATATATTTGAAGCAGACACAAGGGAGCGTTAAATTTGTAACGTCTTTATTTGGTTGTTCGATGGTTGCTTTTTTATTCGCTTTCGCTTCTGGCTTCTCTTCGGACGTTTTTCCCCGAATCTCGTTTTTTGCTCTTCGGAGTAGTTCGAGGGAGAGAGAGAGAGAGAGAGAGAGAGAGAGAGAGAGAGAGAGAGAGAG
>NW_022595280.1:928259-983797 GCF_009176505.1 Sitodiplosis mosellana
GAGAGAGAGAGAGAGAGAGAGAGAGAGAGAGAGAGAGAGAGAGAGAGTGTGTGTGTATTTTAAGGCATCCCATGTATATTGGAATTCTGTGTTTGCCTCTGTGTTTCCTTTCGATTTCGAAACTCTGGTATTTGTTGAATTTTTTCTCTATCTCTTTTTTCGTCTTTGTTTCATACGGTCGGTATGTGATCCCATGTTTGGATGCTGTCAGAATTTTTTTTACCACTGAATAAATTTTACTTCTTAAAAAGGGACGTTATCATCAGCGAGTCCATCAGTGTGGTAAAATAGCAAAGCAAATATAAACCTCCCCGGATTTCAGTTTTCCGAAAATCAAATAAAATGAAAACAGAAAAACCTCTGCTGCCTTTTTTCCTCTCTCTCTCTCTCTCTCTCTCTCTCACTCATCAATATCCGTATATTGACGCTCTGACTATAACTTTGGTTATTATTTATTGTGGTTTTTTTTCCCAATATTATTATTCCCACTCATCGTTCGTTATGTAAGTCAAATTCATATTGGATAATTCAGTTGTTGTTGCCATTTCCATCGATGAATGAGACAGAAAAAAAAACCAACCAAATTTTCATATAGATGATATGATGAGATTATATAGGCGATATGCAAAATAAAACATGAATATTAACTGACTCTGAAAAAATAACGAAAATAAATACAAAAAAAACAGAAGCGAAGACAACAACAAATATAAAGTCTGGACGTTTGCAAAAAAAAGGATCTGCAAATGGGAATTACCCTTCAAGATTCTGAGGTATTGTGTGATCTATGCGGCCGTAATTTTAAGTGAAATTGTTGAACAGTAGAGAGGGCCATTGTTTAGCCAAAATAAAAAAAGAGATACGTATCGTTAATTAAAGCCCCGGCAAATTATATTGTGTACGAGAAAAATGATAATAATGTCGGTGCTACAAAAAAGTCAATGAGAATTTATGGCTTTTCGCTGTAATTTTCGGTTGTTTTTGTTATTTTGTTGTCTGCTTTCATATTTCGTATATATGTATGGTTCATGGAATGGTGCTTCCGTTTGTAGCTATACATAAATCTTCTTCACATAAATCGATTTTTTTCACCAGCTTTAACAACAATAACAATAGCAAAAAAGCCCGAAACGCATGTGCCTGTTTTTCTACAGTATTGTTGTTATGTCTCGTCTACGAAGTTTTAAAATAAAAAGCGATTGTCTTGTCATCGTGCTTGTCGATGCATTTCTAGCGACAAAAACGGAAACAATGAAAATTTAATAAACAACCGACAAAACAACAACAACCAACAACAGACAATAAACCATGAAGGATTCGAGCGTTGCGTCGTTCAAGCGACATAGAAGACAGAGACAAAAAGAGCTGGGGAAAAACAAAACATGCAAATTGCAATCAAATGACGAAGCATATTATCACATTGACTCCTTGAATGCGACCACAACTCAAGACATGAATTAAAGTGAGCAGACGAGAATAAATGCCCGCTCTGTATCTTTGGTATGCTATCATATTCTCATTCACTTTTTCCCTATTATTCTCTCCCACTCTCCATCTCCTTTTCTTCCTTACTCATTCTCTTTCTCTCTGCCTCTCTCTCCCTTTGTTCAACGTTCAAATATTTGCACTCGTTTCCCGTACGTTCAAAGTGAATCTAAAATGTTTCTGTGTGGCGGCTAGAATAACCGATTCCTGTGGTCGCAATTAAGTTTACCGTTCAATTTGAAAGTTGAGAATAAGAAAATTGAGATGACACCGGAGAAGAGATCAAAAATTAAGTTACTTTGTAACTTTTGAAATGCACTTAAAAGTCATTCATGATATCATCGACAGTTAGTGAATGGATGTGAATAAAAAAAAGAGCAACGACAGCGGCATCGGGTAGTGAAAGGGATTCCGAGTGAATGGTAACGATATGAATGTTGACAATAAACTCCTCTTATCCAGATGCATTCTGGAAAGTGCTTGATGTTGCTCAGCTTTTCACAACGAACCATTACATGCAAATGCAAATTTTGAATTCTCTTTGTTCAATCGAGAAAAAAAATGCATTATGCAATTTTCATTAGCAAACATGCATCTACTTTTTTTATTCACAGTCTCAGTAATGCAGAGTGAGCCTGAGCACTCTACAGCGCGAAACCGTTATGAAATTATGATTTCTGATTGCAGAACAACAATATGTGATGTTCCAATTCAATTTTTCAAATTTCAACCAATTTGAAAATGCACTCATTCGAAAATGTGCTTATGATCGATATTTTCGAGTTGTTGTCATCGTCATGTGAGCATAAAAACATACCCTTTTCTCAGTGCCACATTATCACAATTTTTTTTCCACGAAAATTGATTGCAGTGAGCTATTCACTTCGACTCAAACTATAAATTGAATAAGTTTTATCTCTTTTTCTTCTTTCTTCTTGTCATTTTTTCCGTTGTTGAGTTGATCGACGCAATGCTATCGAATTGACGACGTATTTTCAATCAAAAGTTATGATGCCCTGACGAAGCAAAAGCTTTCGACTACAATGTATGCTTATTTTATTTACATTCACCAGTTGCTTTTTGTGACATCATGATATCAACAGGAAAAAATATCACGTTCAAAAATAAAACCAACAAATGTTCGTGGAAATGCTTGCCGTTGTAGTGCGGTATACTTAAAAATATACTTAAAAATCCGCAAAACCAACAAGAACTTGTCTGAAAATTTAATAAGAGTGTCTTATCGTCGTTTTTTTTTCGTAGAAATCATTTTGAGCTTATTTTTACCTTCATTTTTTCTTAGGAAAAATAATTTATTGGTATTCAAAGTTGGTTCGACCTTGAATATATGTCACTTTTCGATAATACCCTGACCAAAAATGGTATTTCTATAGTGAATCAATGACTTTATTCCGAAAGGAAAATTATTTACTGGAATTATACATTCATTGCTCTCCCCTTTTTGAAGAGAAAGACTGCACACTCGAAGCACTGTTTCAAGAATACACTACTATAAAACAGCATCTGCAAAGATAACAATGCAATTTTGCCATTTTCTATTCAATTCCCGAACTAATTTGGCTATTTTTGGAAAATTAAAATGGTACCAGCAGCGAAAATTGGAGCAGTTGTCGGGAATACATGCCAAAGAGGCTAACGTCAACGGTAGCCCGAGCAACAGAGCACAGTGTCTTATTCACAGCATGCTTGTGCACTGTGCAGTGTGTGTTGTGCTGTGTTAGTCGAGATGAAAACCGATTTTCATTAATATTGTGAATTTTTTCTCCGAATTCTTTTTGCTGCTCGGTTCCTTGCTCATTTCATCAAAAGTGATTCTTAATGATGTGCTTAAAATTAAAATTACCTTGCCGCGTTTACCAACCGACGCCAACAATTTAATATTGCTATTTCCGTGCTCGTGCACTCATGAGGGAAACCATTTTTCACATTTTCAATGCATCGTTGGCATGGTTTTCATCAATCCCACACACAATAGAGGCGCACGTGGATCGTTCGTGCACTCATTTCCACTCATACGCTGAAGATGCAGTGGAAAATTTTCATTATGCATCAATGAAGTGGCTCATTTCAGCATTTTTATCATTCATTTTTTCGCCGATTCGCTCCGTTTTTTTTTTCGTCCGAAGCACTTCAACCTGTTGTTCCTACTGAGAGAGAGAGAGAGAGAGAGAGAGAGAGAGAGAGAGAGAATGCGCTGGAATTCTGTTAATTCTTGCACACAAAGTGGTGCAAGTGCATAAACGCAGACTAGCACACAATGCTTGCCATTCCAACAGATAATAATTATCCACTGCGTAAAAAAAGTGAAAGACTCTAATTTTGTGCTGTCAACACTATCTTTGTAATTCAATGCCGGGCCGTTTATTAGAGTCACGCTGCAATGTAATTTGGTTATTTATTTCGTTGTTAGCCCAGTTTATCTCAGTCCCTCTTCTACTCTTTCTCTCTCCCTCTCTGTTGCTCTCTGCAAATTTATGTGGAAAGGAGAAAAACCGGAGCGTTTAGCTAGCAGCAGAGATGCAACATTATAATTGCTGTACCGAGCACAGTCTTGTTATACGAACACTAAAAAGGTGTTGGAAATGGGCAAATACCAGAAAAAGGAACAATTTAGAGTGGACATTTCTTTGGAGGGACCGAAAGTGGTGTGAAAAAACTGAAAAAAAAATTAGCATTGTGTTTGGCGTTAACGAATGCGTGCGTTGAGCCGGTAATTTTTTTAAATTTAGTCCATTTTTAATGTGTTTTTTTCCTGAGCGTTGGTTTTCATTTGTAAAAATGTGGGTGGTTTTTGTTTCTCCTACCCTGTGCTATGAACTCGGCATGAATTTCCATTAGATGAGTCGGCATTTTAGATAGAGGTAGTCTAAAGTGCACATTTTAAGTGAGAATTAATGGCGGGGATGCTACGAGAGACATGCAAGAATTTACGGTGCCTCGTAAATTTCTAGGTATTCAAGGAGCTGCGTCGACGAGGACAAGGCACGAGGAGTATGAGATGGATGACAGAGAAGAAAAGGTTATCAAATACGGGAAATTAAAGAAATTCTGAGCTGTCTTTGTTTTATTGCATTGAAATTTATTATTTGAGTGAAACGCCGGTGCGAAAAGCGCTCCGCCAAACAGTGAAAGCTCATCGTCTGGCTCAATGTAAATGGAAAGATAATTTACATAACATCTTTTGCACCACCAAATCAACACTAACCGACGATCGAGCGGGAGTTCTGAGCTTGGGGAACTGGAGTGAAAAAAAAAGAAACCCGAATTGCACGAGTAAATACCTGGGAGGAAAATTTAATTTTTCAATGTGAACATATTTTTTTTTTCTCCTTCATTCATTCCGTTCACACTCTTTCTCTCGCTCAATGTGCGCGCAAATGAAGAGAAGGCTTCATTTTTTCATTGTATAATTCATAGCTCACTATGATTATTTTCTCATTTTCTCAAGAAGGATGAGACGTGAGACGTACAATGGAACGACGTGATGTGCGCTTGTTTACTTTGATATATGATTTTCACATTCTGTTCATCATTTTTTTTTCTTCTCCTTTTTCTGTTTCTGTTCTGTTTCGTTGTACCTTTTCCTTTTTGCGAACGAGGTGAACAGCCGAAGAGAAAAAAGATACCATATTCGAATGTCACTATCATTATTCACACAGACATGAATTATCATTCTGTGATGCATTTCGGCTGGCTGCTTTTCATGTTGTGTCTACTTTAATGCTGTCGTTCGCAGTTGGTTCTTCTTTTTTCTAGGTACACTGAGTGCTCAGTGTCAATACTTATTTTTCTATTTGATCTGAAATTTCGTCGAGTCATGTGTCGGAATATCTCAATAACGAAGCACCATTCATATTGTGTTGATTTCGCTCGATCACATCCCAATGAACGAGACAGAAAAAAAAATCGGGCCAAAATCGAAAAGAAATGAAGCAAATGCCAATATATTTCGCAAAAATCTAATTAAAATGAGAGACACTCCACCGGTTTTGGCACATTTATGTGACGTTTGTGCTCAAAATGTTAATTAAAAGTAAACTCAAAGCTCATTCAAAACACATTTGAATCGCCGTTACGACGGTCGGTGCTTTTTTTCCCTATCCATCTGTGTTCCGTTGCCAAGCCTGACGACGTTCGCTCGCTCGTTTGCTCATCAATGCAATTTTTTCGATCCCGTAATTTGTTTTTGAATAAGCAGGCAACGAGACGAAAAGCTTATTCAGACTCGGCATTTGCTCGGCACATTGTGTGTGATAGCCAACCGTTTGCAGCAGGAGTAGCAATGGCGGCACGGGTTTGTAGCGGTGGTGATGAGCGGCCATGGAAACTACCTCCGTCATCAGCTATTGTCAACAACAATCACAATGTTGTGTATGCCCAGAGACACAATGCACATTGAAGGCGACAATGAATACACAGAACAAACAGCCATAGAAAAGACATTTTCACAGCTCACAACAGCTATAAACACGTATATATTTAAAATGCGAAAGAGAAAGAGCGATAGAAAGTGGTGAGCGACGGAGAAAAAAATGGAACGCACAACAGGCAATAATAGCACAATATTCTTTTGCTCCATTTTGCCATGAGCTCAGCGCCGTTTTCATGCTGCGTACGCTAATGTATTTTCCGTTGTGTTGAATGTCTTTGTTTATAGTTCGTGTGCTGTGCTGTGTGTTGCTTGTTTTCTGGTGACTCGCCTCTTGTCGATTCGCATCCAAGTGAATAACAACTAAAGAGCTAAACACTATACCAACACGAGTTCTTTATTCTCGATGCTTCTTTTTCCATCCATTTTAAGTCGCCATAATGATTTCATTTAACAACCATCTTTCGACATTATTGTTTTCCTGTGTCAATCCCGGTGTCAGAACACTTTTTTCTGTACATTTTATTCTACTGGAAAAAATATGTAAATTAAAATTGCGAGAAAAATCATTAAAAAATTGTGAATAAATAGAAATGAACTTTTTTTTTGAGAAATGGAACTTACGACTGTTTCCGCGCAGAGAGATTCACTGAACAGAACGGAATCATTGAACAAAAATGATGTCTGACAAAAGAGTTCCTTTTGAGCAAAAAAAATTCGCTTGTTCGTGCAAATATTTTTCATGGTGATTTTTAATTTGAGTTGATGTTACGCTTTGACACGAGAATCAGGAAGCGCGTCGAAAGCAGGTGATGAAAATGGTAATGTTCAATGAATAATATTTGAGTTGAGCTTAAAGTCGTGACATAGTAAAATATGACATATTAAATGTCCTTCCCATAATTCCGACCCGCCTCCACATCATCATCGTCATCATGTGTACACGTTCTTTGCCGAGAATATGGAAATCAAAACTTTGAAATGACTCAAACCCGTCACGCCGATCTCTCACGATTATTAGGTAAATAATTGTCAACTTTATGTTCATCATCCTCGTCATAATCATGGCTTTACGTTTTGTTAGCGATTTGAAATTTTAATTGCGCCGCAGTCACAAGTGGCATTCATTAAAATCAACCGTTTCATCCAATTAAAACGCCCAGATGAATGGCAAAGAAAATATGGAAAAGAGAAGTTTGACAAATAAAAATGAGCCATGGTTTTATAACGAACGCTAGCAAACTTGGGGGGTTATGAATTGAAATAATGAAGCTTCAGTTTTTTTAAATGGAAAATACAGCAAGAGTCTAATAAATGTCGACTATAAATAAACTCAATTTGTTTGTTGTTGTTGCTGTTGTGTTGTTCCCTCCATTGAATTGGTCGATGGAGAATTTTCTGCTGTTATGGAACAATAAAAAACCATTTCACATTCGAAAGATTTATACTTTTTAATTTCCTTGCACGTCATATGCAGGAAGTGTCGATGAAGCG
Source organism: Sitodiplosis mosellana (assembly GCF_009176505.1). Classification (NCBI taxonomy): domain Eukaryota; kingdom Metazoa; phylum Arthropoda; class Insecta; order Diptera; family Cecidomyiidae; genus Sitodiplosis; species Sitodiplosis mosellana. Next base: position 935,629 of record NW_022595280.1, read on the forward strand.
CGCACACCACCGAAGAATCTCGCATTCACATGCGAGCCGCCATTAAATGGGCTAACACGTCTTGGCGTCTTACGAGAAAAAAAACACACCAATGAATTACGAGGGTTTTGAGGGTGGTTTTTCGATGTAGAATCAATTTTCCCATAATTTAATTGAAAAGTGAAATTTTCTATTGAATTGATTTCGCCATTTTTAGCCCGGATTTTAATACTTTCCTCTCGTTCTTTCACTTTCCATTTGCTTTCATCCTGATTCCCTCGTTCGCATTCTACTGCTTCCATTCCATGGCTTTTATCCTCGTGTTTTCATTCTCTTGTTCGATCTCTCACTCTCACATACTCCCAAAGAGAGCTACACGTTGCACCTCCAGCCGTACCTTTATCCCATTTCCAGTGACTCTCTTCTGCTATCGTATTTGCCGAAGCAATTTAGCTATTTGGATGCATTCATTGGGGCACATGTACGAATTGTTTACATGTACCGAATGCAAGAAATGTGCACGAATGCAAAAAAAGGCCCCAAATAAACCAAAATCGAATGTAAAATTGGCATTTTTGGCAATCGAAATCTAAATTTTATGGCATCGGCATCGCATTGATATGAATGCAAACAACTCACATACATACACACACACAGCCGCATGATATTCATGAAGTACGAGTGCTTAATTCGAAATCGAGTGCATTGCATCGGCATTCGGTTGGTAGCAACAAACGAACAACAACAAAAAAATCTCCGGCTTTTTTCTATGCATTTTGCTTCGAATGAGAATTTCGTGAGTATGTGTGTTCTGAGAAAAGTCCGTTACACTTGTGCTGGCAATTGATTTCGCGTAAATGCAGATTGAAAAAAAAAATTCTTTTTATTATTCATTCAACGTGGAAAATAAAATACACATAAATAAAAGCCACGATAACCATTCTTCAGTGGAATGGAAATTACGCGCGTGTGTGTATAACGATAAACGACACAAATACATCCATAAATATACCCGTAACTTATTATTTATGCTTTGTGAATGCAGAAAAGGCACTAAATTTCGCACACAAACACAATCGTCGGTACGAACAAAACTGGGAAATAAAACATTTGGCGTGTAATAACTTGCCAAAAAAAAGACGCCCCATTCCCCACTTGTGCTCTGAGTGCACGTTTTATTGTCGTTTTATAAACGAAACACTTGCAAATCAAATGAGGCCTACGAAAATTAAAATTGCGCACACCAAACGTGAAGCGATAGTGAGAAAACAAAAGAATATAACTGTAGACGATGTAATGGGTTCCTTGGCTAGACGCGCACGTCATTATTCATTTCCATTGTACCGACCGAAAAACTAACGAAAAATACTAACGAAAAACACGTGCATCGCTATCGTGCACAGTGCACAAGCACATACACTCTTTATTCACAGGTTTGTTGGCATCTTCAGAAATACCGAGACCATTATTTATCCTCATCCGAATGACATCAGCTATTTACTCATTCCAAATGTTCATTTTTGCACAGCTCGAACAAGAAAAAAAAAAAACCGATCCGCTCGCTCGTTGATTGAAAGAGCGCAACGAGAACGGAACATGGAATTACATACCGCGCTCGCGTCAATTGTGATTGCATCACTAAAATTTTATTATTTCCTCATTTTGAATGGCTTATTTTATGTGTGAGAGATTGCCAAAGTTATTCAAATTCGATTCGGTGGTGGTGACGCCACAGCAACAGCAGCAACGTCGCCACCCGATGCATATTTTTCATTTATTGTAGAAACTTCCAAAGCAGAATGTAAATCGTTTGCGATTTCCAGCCCGAAATGCATAAGAAACAACATCGGTAATTATTCTATTGCTGTTTGTGGCGAATATTTTCTTTCGTTTACGATGCCACTTTATGAAATGGCAGCACACTGCATTAAGTGTTTGCCGTTTACCATCATTCAAAATACTTAATTCAAATATGCAATTTTATGGACAAGATTTATTCATTTCAACTTTTTTTTCTCTTTTTTTTCTACGGTCGACTTATTTACTATTTCCATATGGAAAATTCAACGAATTTGTTTTTTTCGTCCATTCAACGGAATGTTTTTCTGCCTTCACTTCAAAGGCATTTAAGCAACAAGAGGAGAGAGAAAAAAAAGCAACTGTAGAATTACAAAATGTTGTCGTTGGTTGCATTTCAATACGAAGCGACGACACGCTATTCCATCATGAGCTCATTTCTCATTTAAATTGAACGGCTCAAAGTTTACAGGCAGTGCCATTATGCGGGATAGTTTCAAGTAAGTGAACGAAATGAAATGCAACAAATTCAGCAAGTGGTCTCGCCGTCGTGCAGTTAAGTTAAAAGTTTTTGGTATTTCATCCTCTCGTTAGCTTGACGATTTCGTTCTTCTGCTCAAAAAGTTTTCACTTTCTTACAAATTATTTTTTTCAGTTGCGAAAAATAAATGATTCGCTTTTCGAACGATTGTGGAACTCGCTGAATAGCCTCCATTTCCTTCGTTCGTTCGAATCTTTTGCAAAAAGCGAGTGTTTCTTTTGTTAATGGCTTTTTACTTACTCGAAATCATTATTATTATTTATAAGTTTTAAATTCGACATGACGTCGCTCCTTTTTGTCGTTTTTTTCTCTCTTTCTGGTGTGCACTTTTCCTCCTTTGTATCTATTGTGTGTTGCGTTGCATTTATTGTGTGTATGTACGAGAGAAGAGAACGACGAGCGAGTGAATAATGTGCAATGCACCGAATTCAACTGTACTTGGAACCTCGGCAAGAGGGAGGATGGCTGATTGCCATTGCTGTGTACGTGTTTGTACTCTGTGCTACAATATATATTGCAAAAAAAGTAGTAGGCAATGAGAGAACGAGTGAGAGAAATAGAAAAGAAAAACAAAGTTTTCTTTGTCTGTGTCTTTGTCATGCTTCGTGATTGCAATATTTCCCTTTTTCAATGTGTTGCTTTTTTTTACGGATTTTTCGTGGCCTGGTCTGGTCTTCCATCCATATTTACGTGGTATTCGGGGCAGAAACAACCTTTTTCCTATTCATTATTGAAATTATGTTCAACTGTAAAAAATTTCCAAGTTATTTCGCTATTTTGTTCTTTTGATTTTTTTTCTGCGCTTTTCTCTCTTCCGCTCTACATTTCAATTGCAAACGGAGAAGAGTGATTTTCCATTGACTGCATTTTCTCTTCTAGTCGGTTGAGTTGTATTAATCTGGGAATAATTCATTTTCCCATTTTGCCTTGCAGCTAAAAGAAAATGTTGTAATTTTTCAAGTTGGTGCTGCTGCCTTTTCGGTTGACGGTTTCTTGCGATTTAACAAACTGGAAATAACCGAAAAATTGGGTTCTCATTTCTCGTGTATGCTTTTTATTTCACTTTGCTTTCTTCTGCTTTACTCGAGCACTCGCTTTCCTTCATTTTCTGGTTAATCAAATGTAGTCGTCGTTGCAATGGAATGCCAACAGCCGTGATGTGACTTCCTGATAAATCAAAATGCGTGTGTCGGAGTATGTGTGTTTGTCGGAGTCGAAATTGAAAAATCTCCTATGAAAACAGCGGATCTTTATCGTTTTCTTTTGATGCACAAAGTTGTTGATAGTTTTCGAAACAAGCGAAATTAAAATTTTCAACGGAACAACAAGTTCGTTTGTAGTTTTTCAAATTGCTTCGGACTTGTTATCAAGGAGGCAAAATTAGATTTCAACGCTGCATTTGCGATTACAAGAGATAGACAGGCAGTGATGTCTACGTACACACGTACATCATGCACACACACACACACGAAAAATAATTGAAAAATAAATAGAAAACTCCTTTATTTGTTCGGTTTAATTAAATGTTATAAGTGGAAAAATGTAATTATCAAACGAAAATAGAAATGGATTCGAGATAACGACGGTGGTCGTCCAGTTTGTGTTCAGGTCAGAATGTAGGTGGGAAAAGGCAGTGAAGTAAAATGTCCATTAGTTTTCGTCGAGAAGCGATCGCTTCAGACACACTGATAATTGCATGCAGCAAATGTGCATTGTGCATTCTAGTGTCTGAGCGTCCTCGCTAACATTGTTCGCATATATGCGAACTTTGTACACTTCATCGCATCCGTATTTAATTCAATGAAATCTAAACACAATTTGATCCTCGTACTCGCTTCGTTCAATGTTCCGTGGTAAATGCCAGTGATTCCTTGTCTCGAATAATGAAGGGCAGTGGAAATGTCCATCAGCAACGCTGGTTGAACGCAATTTCTAATTTTCCCATTTGATTTATTTAGCTTGCAATTAAAGTCTCCAGTGCAATTTGGCCAATTCATTGAACGGAAGAGAGAGAAAGAGTGTGAGAAACCGAGGAAAAACAAGATCCACATCAGAGAGTGACGCCACAGCGAATGACAAAAGCGACATCTGATTTTACGATAGTTCAGAAAGTCAAGGAGAAAACTTTTCAATTTAATCCGATTATGCGGCCGTGTCGAACTTTTCATCAAGTGAACAAAAACGAAACAATGGCGTGCTACGTGCAAAAAGAGCGTCTCGCACATTTCATACAAACATTTTCTCTCTCTCTTGTTTTTGTTTTTTTTCTGTCTGACTTTCAGCAAATGGGAAAATATTGGATTTGAAATGGATTCATCGAATCGACACCGTTTCGACCCGATACTTTAACCGTGTGCACTGCAGCTGATTTATTTGAGGCACACAAAATAGAGAGAGCAAAGAAAAAAAAACTTTTTTCCGCCTTCATGTAAATGAAAAGAAAATTGATTATATTATATTTGTACGGTTGAATATTGTCGCTGACACATCGACCATTTATTTTCCGACCGTTGAATGGAAACAGCAGCAGCAGCAGCAGTGGCAGCAACAGAGAGGCGCGCACACATTGACTCGCCAAACAATGCGAAAAACTTATTCATTTATGCATGAGAGTGAGTAGAAAAGACAGACAGAGAGAGAGAGAGAGAGAGAGAGAGAAAGAGAGAGAGAAAAGAGACGCTGACTTTCGGATGCCATAAAATAACGCAGAGAACAATCGATGCTCTTCGGTTCTTCGGAGTTTTTGCCTTCCCCCTTCATTTACAAATTTTTGTCCAAACAATTTCGGTGTGGAATTGGTGAAAATGAGCTGTAAAGTTACAGAGCCACAACACAAAATCGACACGGCGATGTGACCGAATCATGAAGCGTTCATTATTTTATGATATTTTATTAGTTGGCCAAAAATATTTTGCTCAATATACACACCAGTCTGGTGTTGGAGGGTTGCTGCACATTTAGTCTATACACAAAAGCATATCATTGTTGGCGATACTTTGCGTTTAATAAAAACGACCCACATTTCAATGCCCGACGAAATTCGATAATTTGTGTGGCAAACGAGCTTCTTGCCATGGTAAAGATCACCTTTGTTGGTTGCGCGCGGCAAAGAATTTTTAATGAAATTATATAAATAAATGCTGTCGACAAACAACATTTATGGCTTTTTGTAACCGATCGCCTTGATGTTATTATATTGAATTTAACGACGGTTCTAACCTTTCACTTCTATTTTTGCCCATTTTAAAATGCACAACGGCTTCTTTGGGATGCTTCAAAAGCTTGACGTACAATCACTTTTCGCTCGGCGGAAAGTCATTTTGAATGCGCTGTGTTACTGATGAAAATTGAATTATGTACAAGGTTTCACCGCTCTTTGGATCCACGAGATTCAGTTCGAAGACAACCTTTCAATCGATTCCATCGAATTGCGATTCACTGACAACGGCATAAGGGGGTGTATTTTCATTTCCGGCCATTCCAACGAATCGTTTGTTCGTCTTTTAATTGTAGTCAAGCATTTGTTTTCTCTTGTGATTTGTACTTATTTTGTTGGACAAGTTTCAAGAGTCGCACTCTCAAAGCTCTTTTCTTGGATCCGAATTTTTTTCTTGTTCTTACCAGAAGGACCGCATAAAACCCTTTATAATGAGCGCGAGAGAGGGAGAAAGAAAAAGGAGGAGAGCGAGCGACAAAGAGTCAAAGACAACCGTTGAGTGGCACAGTCAATAGCAGAAGAGTAAATAATATCATTTTCGCTCATAAATTGAAATTAATCCTTTTGAAGTATTATAGATAAAGTAAGAGGAAAGAATAAGAAGTACTCGAGCAAAAGAATGAGCGGAAATGAAAGAGGACGAAAAAAATCCTTTGTAGCAATTTCAATTGAACCGAAGGAATTACAAAAGCAGCACTAATTCTCGTGCGCAGAAAATGAACAAAGGTATTTTTGCAAGAGACAGCTCAGAAAATGATTAATTCCGATCCCTTTTTCGTTCGTAAGGGATCGAACAAATCTCTTGTTCGCGTTCCATATTTTATATGTAAACGTTGATTTAAAGTTCAGGCATTTCGATTTTCCCAATCGGGATGGATTTTTTTTTCTTCTTTCGTTGTAATTATTTCATCGTTGTGCTTCGCATTTGCGCGAAAAACCGATCTCGAGAAATTGGTATCAAAATGGTATGTGTTTCGATTTGGAATGGAGAACGCGCGTGAAATGAATGAATGGACGAAGAAAAGAAATTAAGTAAACAGTGAAAGAGATACAAAAGTTGAAACGACGACTTAATTAGATTTTTTTTCCCATTCGTTATGTGCTGTTATCAATTTTCTTTTGGAGTGTGCATCCATGTTTTCACATGGCGTGTGAAACGGAATGAGCGTGATATTGGAAAACCGTATTTGAACATGGTCCAAATCGCGAAAAACCAATTGAACATTGAATTAAATCCAATACAACACAATTCGTACACACCAAATGAACAATGGCGTGCATTTTTGGTTCGATCTTTTTGTCGTCGTCGTCGTCGTCTTCTTCTTCTTCTTCTTCTTCTTCTTGGGGCATTTTTTCACCGTTTCTTGTGTTCGATTTTCGTTTTGCTCGTTTCAACTGTAGGACAGTATTGGGTCCAATTTCCAAACCGTATAGACACATAAATGGGTTGTAGCACTTAAACGATACTAAAGATAATTCGCTTGAATTGCGATCCCGTGTGAAAAAAAAATGACTGACTGACTATAACTTCAGTTGACTTTAGTTGATTGAATTTATATTTTTGTTCTAAAAAAATCACTTGGTTCCAAATGAAGCAACTTAGATTGACTTGTAACTTCAAATGATTTCAGTTAACTATGATAGACTTACACTACACTTTGTACTGAAATGTCAATCAAAGTAAGTCATTTTTGTCCCAAATTAGTTAACTGACTGCGCAGTTACTATTTTTTCACACGGGATGCAATAGTAAAGCGACGATATGTTGTGTGAAAAGCGAAAATGGTCGTTGCGTTTTTTATTCCCAACTTCTTCAGTATGCCTTCTTCTTATTCCCTTCTTCTGGTTCGTGCCAAGCTTTTTATTGAAGAAACGTGTCGTTCAATTCGAAATGAGTCTCTCAGTTGCTCAAGCACATCACATCGAGCATACAAAACATAAAACTCACTCTTGCGTCAGCAGATTTATTTATTTTCGTTTTCCAAGTATGTTTTTCCTACTGCTATCCATCGTGTTGGTGGGTCCCCATAAATAAATGTGAATTTTTTTACTTACCACAATTTATCAGGCATGCAATTAGAGCCAGGGTAAATACGTTCCACATTCGATTCATGGTGCCGGCTCATGTACAAACACTGAAATCTGCAATTGAAAAGTAGAAAAATTGACAATTAAAATGCATAAACAAACAAACAAACGGAATGTATACTGTATAGCCTGCTAAAAGAGAACGAAATAAAAAGAAGCAAACACTTCATGGGGTATATAAGTTGAGTGGAAATTTGTATACTACAATGAAGAGCATTACAAATACTTGGCATTTCTTTGAAGCTGAAAGGAAAAAGTCAGGCGAGCAGCTCTAGAACTTTTCCCATAATTTATAGGAGAAGCACTTGAAAAATGAAAGACGAAAAAAAAACACACCGGAGATGACCCATACACTTTTGTTGTTCATAAAACTTAAGAGACTTTAATTCGCATCGCAAATGACATTTGTTCGGGTGTAGCGTATGATTTAATGCTTTGCACAGCAAATACAAAACCGCTACATTGATATTCGAGCATTGTTGTTCTGTATGTCAGCGCAGAAGAACTTTCTCTCAGAAAAAAACTCAGCAAATAGAACGGAAAACTCCCAACTACAAACAGCCAGTTTGAGGAACGGTAGAATCGAAAGGGGAAACGTTGTTGTAATTAAAAATGTCAACGAAAGTAAACTTCCTTGTGCATTTTCGCTTTAAATGTCGCTCTTTTTCCTGCACCGTCTTGTCTCACTCACTCTTACTCGCAGACAGAGAAAATATGCCATCGAAACGAAGATTTAGAATCTGTCGTCGACACATTCACGGAAATTTTTTCAAGTGGAATTTCATGTGTAATACGCTCATTGTTTGCCCAAAGCAATTTATTTCTAATTTTTTTTTCTCTTTCACCCGACTTCTCGTTTCTCCTGTTCCATCGCTTTTTCATCGCAAGTAGACGACAAATAAAAGTGTGCGCCGTTGGAAAACACGACAAAACATAGCGAAAACTCAACTTGAAGTCGTCATCATCAAAAGCATAGATTCTTACGGTGTTGACAACCAACGATGACACAAAACGAACGCTTGAATGGAATTTCAAATGTTCCGAAAATTAGACAACTTTTTTCGCATGAACGAAATGTCATCGAAAGAAAAATTAAAGGAAATTACAAATCGTGATGCTTGATATTTGGGGAGCTATATGCCTTATACAATGTCATTCAATTCCCGAGTATCTTGATTTTGAGAACGACAATTTCACTCATTGTAAAATGCTTGAAATAGAGAAAGGGAATGAAAAGCAAGAAAATCGATCCAGTTCTGTGTGGTGTTGTTCAGAAGATAAAATCTTTCGTCTAAGCGTAAATCCGTCGTTTTGAATGGAGAAAGCATTGATAATTAAATCATTCCGTGTCAGTTTACCTTGAGTAAATTTCGGTTGAACCGAGATTTGTTTGGTATATTTTGGTCTGGGCCACCGCAAACAAGCATAACATGTGGATCAATGGCAGGTTATTCGAACCAGGGCGCGCACATTCTCAACGAGGTGATTAAAAGTATTAAATGAAACACCAGCAGCATTAAAAATGAAAATTGGAAACGCAAATGAGAAGTAAAATAATATTTTGAGTGTGGCAAAAGCCAGTGAACTCTTAGATTTCAAACTGATTAGTTTGAAGTAGCGGCGCCGTTGGCTGATAAAGAACAAACATTCACACGACAAAAAAATAGGAAAACAACAAGAGATAAGCATGTTCCAAGCACTTACTGTGTGGTGAGTTCGTTTCTTTATTGAATTTCAGCTTATGTCAGCGAAAAGACACGCTCTGTGTGCAAACAATGAAAACCAAAACCCAAACACCAGTGGTAAAGTCTTCCCTAACAAAGTGTTTCGTTCAACAAAACTGAAGTGAAAAAAAACGCAATTACAATTTTCCTAATTGGAAAATATGTGTATTCCATTGGCTAATGATTTCGCTAGACTGCGTTCACCCTCATCGCAACGGTATTATCGGCTACATTTTCATTTTACACACCACTGCATCACACTCCGTGCCGTTTGCCGACTTCTCTCCAATTTACAATTGAAATTCAAGCATATTTATGAATTTCAATGGGTCGTTTCATGGTGCGTTTTATCAATTTGTTGGGTTCCTGTGCGCCAAAGTTCAGCGGCAATAAATTTGTTGATTGTCAACGTTTTGGCTGTGCGTGGTTGCTGGCGATACAGACACACAATTTCTTTCACGGCTTTATGTGCCACTCAAAATTTATTTTCCTCATTTAATTTAATATTTTTCCGCATCGCATTTGGCGTGCGCGCTTGAGGCGCCCAAAATTCATGCGTTGTTTATATTCATCGATGTGTGGAAAACATTTGTAGCAACGGAAAAAAAGCTTTTCAAATTTTCCAGGCTAATGCAAGATGCGTGTCCTCACTTTTACCATATACAAATCTTTGCAACCTCTACCCGCGTTTATTTGAAAGAGTGCAAAAACTTTTGATTCATGCAAAGAGGAAGTTTTAGCTGTTCGCTTTTCGCTTATCTAATAAAATGAGGCGCGTCAACGGTGATAATTTTATTGTTACAACACACGGTATCAGGCCGAGAAACACCCCATGCATTTATACGGCCTGTGGATGTGGCGATATTTTCAATTAAATTATGGTTTATTGCCAATGTAATGGCTTTCCGTCGTTGCTGTGTAAGTGAACGCTCGCGTTCAATTTTCGCTTAAATTGAATTCAATCAAAACCAAACTTCTACGAATTAAAAACGTATCAGTTGGGGAAATTCTCTTCCACTCAACCGAATACTTTCTTCGATAAAACTTTGACTTGGGCCGACGAAAAATTCAAAAGCAAAAAAAAACCTCCTCGTCTGATGTTATTCGCAGTCGGGGTTTATCTGCCTAAAAGCATCAAATGGGATTGGTTTTTCGGGGCCAATTTCATCATAACAAACAGTTGCGTTGGGAGCGTTCATTTAATTCTCTAATTAATGGATCGATATTACTTACGAAAATGTCGAACCTCTTCCGCCTCCACCACAAAATGAACGCAATTCATTGGTATTAACGAAAAATAAGAACTTTTTGACAAGAAATGATGACATCGATACATTCAGTCACTGGATTCCAGTGACATGTTGACTCACACTGACATTGATTCTGAGTAGCACAAATAGAGCATGGAAATTGGTACTCACAAAGTTTGCGATGGATTTCGAATTGAATCTCAATCAAAAGTGGTATAATCCTCATCAGGTGATCCATTTGCGCGTAAGTTCAACGCATCACCCACGCGGCTAATCACAATCGAGTGGCTTTGGTCGAAAATCGCCTTTATTGCTTCACGAATAACTATCAAGAAACTCTCAAAACCACTGGAGAATAAAAGAATCGTAATTCGTAAGCCGGGCGAAAACAAACAGACTGAATGATATGAAGTCAGTCTGTTAATCCGCATTAAATCTGTTGGATGCTCGCTGATTCACGTCCTTCACATTTTTTTCTTGCTTTTATTTTCGCGTGCCGTTTTCAACTGGGCGTTGTGAAAATATTTTCCACTTATCCTTTATCAGAGACGATTGCATGAAAATCTCTCGTGTGAAGAAGAGAGTGTGTAGACGAGTAATTGATAAGCCAAGGTCCAATAAATGTGGGGGAGGTGGATGGTCGATTGGACGAAATCGGATTGTTGTACTAAGCTTCGCGCTAGATGAATTCGGCTTTGCATCTGAGTAGCAGATGCCGAGAAATTAGGGAGAAATAAAAATCCCATTTTATGATATAAACAAGGCTCTGCAACGGCCTCTCATGGGATTGGCTTTTCCATAAAAAAAAAGGTTTGCACGATGAAGGAAAACTAATTTATTTTGGTTGCGGTTTGCCAAATTAAGATTATACATTATATATATGTACCACAGAATGATAGAAATTTCATCATATTTCTTTCTTGCCATTCGCTTCCCATTTTCATTGCTCCAGGTGGCTCCATCGACCATCAAGATTTGCTGCTTGAAAAATAGTTTTACGAGCCAAAAATTTTGCGATGAGACTCCAAATCGAATATCTAAAATATGTTCGATTCATCGGAGATTCAATGTTGACATCTCGTGAGAGCAGCCACCACAATGAGAGGAGAGCCAGAGAATAGCGATGCGGTTTGGCACTAACCAACCTTAAGTTAGTAACCCCGCTTTGAATATCGTTAATGTGAATTCCTACGAAACGACGCGGTTCTATTCCGTTGAATTCGGTCGGATGATACATTGGCTTATATGATGGCATCTCAGTGTCGCCAAATGTGTTTATAATTACTGGATCGTAGCCGTCTCTAACCAGTGGTGTAAATCCTTTGGATTGGATTAAATTAAAGAAAAAAAAACGAAGATCCAAAATGTCCCTAATGAATGATGTATATTCTCGAAGCCCATCAACAACAAAACAACACTCCAGAGATGAGCGGTTTTAATCGCCGAAGAATGTCAAACGATGATACCAACTTGAAAATGACTTTCGACGTTAATTTGAAGCAGTGAAGCTGATTTTCGCGCCACATCGTCATTCAAGACAAAGCAGCAGAAGAGAAAAACGCACACGCCAACATTAATATAATTAAAATGTTAAAAAAGTTTGTTGGAACATTTTCGATAAGTCTTTGATGTTAATTAGGTCGCATCAACTATGCGCAGATTCAAGCAGTGTAGCGACAATGTGACAAAATATTGGTGGAATTGTGGTGCAAAGAAGGGAAAAAAAGCGCACAGCATCAACGCGACGAAATGCAAACTACGTCCTAAATGGGGTTATCAGCAGCAGCCATAAAATGTCGCATTTTCAGACGAATGGCATGCAAATGATGTGCGCCCTTTGGACTCTCGTTCTGCTCTCCAGTCTGTCCGAAATGAGGCAACAATATAAATTAACGCAACATAATGTGAAAAATTGAAGGAGAAACTTTTTCTCACTCAGCTTGATGTCCCGTATTTATTGGAGTTTTCGCGTTCAAGACACTCATTTGACAGTTTCTTTGCTTGATGTTGTCGAAAACGACAAGGACGACAGTGCCATCATTATCATCGTTGTTGGTGTTGAATTTGTTTTTTTTTTTCAATTCTGCATCGCAATCTTCTGATATTTATACATGATGATGAATATCATGTTGATGAATATCATGTTGGAAAATGTCACATTTAATTTTCCCCACTTATTCCCTACCATTTTCAAACGGCTCCGTTCAGCGTCTATTTAAAATTTCACTGAAGCGCAAACATTCCTGGTGGCTGTTGAGCGTTATAATGAAATCAAATTGTGTATTTTTGGCAAAGTGATCGTGTTTCCGTGACTTTGTGTACTCCCATCTCTCAGGCGGAAGTCAATGCTTTTCATGCAGAAGTTGAAAGAAGGTGGAAACTATTACCTGCGATATTTGTGTAAAAAAATATTTCCCATTTTTTCGATATTTTTCCTATGTAGCTTCGTTTCTCTAAATATTTTTTGTGAAAAGCGTATCAATTTGATGGTGCTGTGTGCATACCTTTCTGCGTAGTCTCAATTTTTTGTTTATTCTTTTCAATTTTTTGTACATACATCAAAAACATTGACACATTTTCTATTGAATGGAAAATTTGATTCGATGCCAGTAATGGAAGTTGGTTCGGTGTAAACAACAACAACAACAACAACAATATGTAGTGAATCTATATTTCATGGGACATGCCATCAAATTCCAAAGAATCGTTATTTTGAAAGTAGGAAAAACGGTCGACCAGGTTTCAAATCGAAACGTTCGATGTAACATTTTTTTCGTGTCATCGTTAGTGAAAATTATTTTAGGTGAACACAGGCAAGGGATCGAAATAGGCATTTTCCATCATGCATTCAATTATTGTAACTAAAAAAATCTGAGTTTCGTTTCTTTCGGTTGGGTTCATCGTTTTTGTTTTGCATTTGTTATTCCAACCAATTTCAGTTTCTACTCATAGTTGCCATTCCACTGGCAACGTTGCAACGGAACAATAGGACAAAAACAGGCTCAAATGAGCACGTAATCGGATATAGAACGGCATTTCAATGTTGCGCAAAGTGTAAATGAAGTTGAATGGTATTCATAGTTGTTCCTTTTGTAAATCGAAGAAAATGCTTAAATGCGTCACATAAAAGCGCCATGAAAGGATAGAGAATGAGAAAACACCGGTTACATATGTCGGTAATTGCAAATAAATGTTATTTCGTCGACGGAACAGAGCGCTTGACAGGATTACACCATTTTACAATTTGTATATCAAGTGCACATCGGGGCAAGAGCATCTTACATACACACACACACACACACACACACTCAAACATATCGAGAAATTTATGCGAACGAAGTCGTTGCCATTCAAAAGTAACGTATTTTATGGGGCAAACATGCGTAAGAATACATGTCTAAAGAACATCTAATCGTTTCTTGATGCTCAACATTACAATCGAAATGTTACAAAGCGGAAGTAATACCATCAACACGCGTCTTATGTGGTAAATCGATACATATTCTTGGGATCTGTTTCTGTCTCTTTCTCTCTGCATCGTTTGTCAGCATGTTGGTATATAGTTTGGCATCGACAATGTTTGGTTGCTTGGTGTTGATCGTAAGGTGTACGTGAGGTGAGTTTCCTTTGTCGTGTGTTGTCAAAAAGAGAATGACAGAATTTGGGGGTTGGGCAACATTAAAGTAACGAGATCGAGAGCGAATGGAAGGAATAGGCGAAAAGGTGAAGACTTGGATAAAGAATAAAAGATAACAATTATGGTGCGGTTTTTTGAGCGGAAATGAATGTAATGTGTGTGCAGCAAAGCCTAAAAATTTCGAAACAACTCCATGCAAAAGCGGAAATATGCGGGGGCGCTAAAGCAAAATTACGGTTGTTACGTACGTACACACAACTTTCGTTCGGAATTATCATTGTGTGCTGTCACACACCGAGGAAAAGACGACAAAAGGAGCATGGAAAAAAAATTCGTCGCATTTTTCCTACGGTTCTCATTTCCGTTGCTTGTTTTTGTATTCAAGGCATTCAACTTTTGATGATGTTGCCGGCACATTTCAGTTTCGTTTTTCTTCCACTGCCTTCCTTCTACACCAATCTTACAATCATCGCCTTTTTAGCCGATTTTCTCTATCCAACCGTGCGCCACTTTTATTTTTTTAGAAAAGTTGCCGGTTACGTAATTTCGTAACGACCATCGCAAAAGATATAGAAGTTTTTGCATTGTTGTCATAGGGCTTGTGTGTTTTGTTCTGTTCATCATTAGTTTTCGAAATTGTGTTGCTCGGGTGTTTGACACTTTGGCTGAAACTTCATCGCAACGAAACTTATCATTTGAGGTTTTATTTATGTTTTTATTCAATTTAACAATAAAGATAACTGGTTGCGATAAGGAGACGAGTGCGCGCGCATCAAATTGAATGAAATGCCATGTTATGCGCTGAAATTAAGGTAAATCGCGTAATTATTTAACAGAGACATTTTCCGAGTATTTACACTGTGAACAAGTTTACAAAGCAAAACACGTTTGGTGCCGAGCAAGAGAAACGATTGCGAGTGTCAGTCGGGCGGATGGTCCTTTGCTAATGATTCATTGTGCCTAATGAAGATCCCAACAAGAAATTGCGAACAAGGATGAGAGGAAAAAAACGAACGCGACCAACAAAACTGTCATTATTCATTCATATCGAATAGCACTGGAACATTTCGAACTTTTTCCATCCAATTAGAAAAAGTCGCAGACAAATGATGATAGAGCAAAAAAAAAAGAAAAACAAAATAAAACTCTGAAGAATTCTACTTAAAGCGAGGCCGCCGCACAAAGAATTGCGAAGCGAGAGGATGGAAAAAGTAGAGAGAAAAAAACGCATCATAGACTTATTCCGAACACGAACACCGAAACATCCGAAAGCACGATGAGATGTGCTCTCACACACATCCTCATCCTCATCATCATCATAAGCCGAAGCGTTTAGGGGCTTGTAACATTCCATTATGAGATCGATATTTCGTTGGTTTTTATTTTGTTGTCGCTCGTTTGCTAACTCGATGCCGTCGCCGCGCCCGCTCCTCTTTGGTTTGCAATTAATTAAATTTTTTCTCGCCGATTTTATGTCTGTGCACATGCAAAGTGTGTGGTTGAATTTCGACGTGCGTTTGTTTTGCTGAGAAAGTCTTTTGTCAAAACTTTTTGCCGCGCGCTCCAGCGCGAGACACGGAGAGTGGAACGAAGGAAAGAGAGAAAGAGAAAGAAATGTTGAGGCACGAAATTAAAGTCGGAAAAACGCTCAGATGCACATTGAATCCATGAAAATACTTTGTTCCAGTTGCCTCAACTTAACGATCGCAACGTAAACTTGATGCCAGCGAGTGAATGAGGAAGAGAGAGAGAGAGAGAGAGAGAAAGAGAGAGGGAGAGAAGCAGAAAAAAGCCCGAGATGCGAATAAATGCACGCATTATGTGGTAGACATAAAAAAACATATTCCAAACACAAGCGGCACAAAAGTTTCAGGCAAAACTTTTCCTTATACATAATTACAATAAATCTTTATCTCAATTCGAACGCGAATGCGAGCGAGAGAGGAAGAGAGTCAGAGTGATAGAGCATCGCAGTTGGTATGTGTGCAAATGTGTATATCAAAGTGTGAGTGCGTCATTCGTTACCGTTTTATCCTCGACATCTCTTTAGTTTTACGTGTTCTGATTTTTTTATTTTCACGCGTTTTTTCGCTCATTTGCTTCCCCGCACGCTATTGTGTTTCGCGTTACGTGGTGTTATGCAAAGCTGAAAGTGGGAAAAAAAGGGATAAAGTTTCTCTCTCTATGCGAAAATCCAATTCTAAAAATTGTTCGTCGCTGCGAGTTGTGTGATCGAGAGTTAAACGGGGGAAATCAGGCAGGTGCATTCGAAAAATTCGAAAGTCGCGCACATAAACTCAATGAGTTTTCGATAACAAAAGAGCATCGCATAATTCCTCGTTGCACCGCATTCGCACAAAACTATCGGTACATATGGCAGAGACGGAACAGAGGGGGAGAAAAAATCACAGAAAAAATCGAACAAGAAAGCCAGCGAAAACTGAAAACGTTGAATGCGAAGGGAAACGCTTTGAACTTTTGTGAACAATGTTGCGCATTAAATTTATATTTAAATTCATTTAAATTTCGTAGCAAAACTTTGCATCGTTGTTGTGCTCACATGTATGCATATATACGCAGACTGTGCGCAGTGTTTGTGTAAGCGCTGCTTATGTTTCATCATCAAGTGCATGGTGAAGAGATCAGGTGGTGGCCCTCGACCTGGCACCATATTGCCACGATCTCAGCTCGCACCAAAAACACTCTGTGAACCATGACCTTTTCACCACTTGCGGCGCTACATCCCAAAGGTACTTAAGCGTTTCATTTGCTTGAGAATTTCCTGTTAAGTATCCGTTTTGTTGTTGGTTGGTGTGTACAGTGTGCACGCAGCAAACAATCGCAATGGCGAATGCTGAGCACAACTCAAGTGAAATGATTGCTTGGCAAATTGGATTCATGTCCGTACACACATGATAGCACAAATACACGCCAAATTCCAACTGCATCCAGTTTATTGTTGATGTTATTGTTTGTGTTATGAATACGAGAGAGAGAGAGAGAGAGAGAGAGAGAGAGAGAGAGAGAGAGAGAGAACATGTTCCAATGCTAACCCACACGCCCGCGTTTTTTCTGTTATTGTTGCTTCAGCTTAACAATAAAACGCATAAAAGTTCATCGTTCACTTAGCAAGAGTCAAAATTTCGATGTTCACAAATCACCGCGGTGCCCATTAAAGCAAGCAACGAACCTAATTTTTCAGGGCAATCAATATTCCGGCTTTGCTATGGTCGGAAGTTTGCAAAATTATCTCATTCAAGACTTCTCGTCTCGAATTCTCTCTCTCTTTCTCTCGCCTCGATGAACAAGCTCAATGCAAATCATCGATAGCTGCCTGAATTAGATGTGTTTTCGAAAGTTTTCACCAAATGCTCTTGTTCGACGAACAATGTTCGCTGGCAGCTAAATGATGTTTTAAATTTTGCGATTGTTCGTCTTGTTTTCCATCGGAAATGCCAAAGTTTTTCCCGAGAATTTATGTGCTGTGTACGAAAATCGAGAGTTGACAAGAGATAGATGGATCAAATGTGGTGGAACGACAAACACAAAAAAGAACAGCGATAAAGAGGAGAAAATCTGTTTTACTTTTAACGAATTGCATCATTATCAGATGCATCATAACCATTACCGTAATCATTGTCATCCTATCAAGTCATGTATAGAGTTGAGTGCAGATCAAATCTCTTCTCTTTAGCTAACAATAGCGTTTGCAAAGTGTACTAAAACAATATTTAAAATATCATTAATTCATTGTGCAAAGAGTTTTGTGTGTGTCTCTCTCTTTCTGTCTCATTTTCTCGTTTCGGTATTTTCGTCGATACACTTGGATTTGGTCTTTTCATGCTTCGTCGTGCATAGTTTTGTCCTTCACTTTCGGCACACTCGGCGCTTTTGGTTGGTAAAATAGATGTGCAAATGCACAGAGCCCGGTGTATGTGTTGTGTATGTGCGCGAATGGTGTAGTGTGTCGCATAAGCTCGCCATTTGGAATATGACAATATAAATCCACGGAGGATAATATGTTTCCTCTGCTTTCTTTTCGAATTCACTGTGAATTGTGTGCGCGTGTGTGTCGTTTTGCACACAGGAAAATGCACACTGAAACACATTATGTTTTCTAAATGGGTTGTTCGTCGACAGGGCCATCGAGCTGAGCCGAATGAACGGTGACATCATTACAGTTTTCGATATGGCAAGAGACTCCTGCACCGAAAAACTCATATCGTATACTGTATCACCTTTTTTTCTCTCCCTGTCTCCCGGTGTGTATGTCGGTTGGTAGCTACTGCTGCTGCTTGTGGTGCTGCGACGAACAACCGTGAACTATCTCTAAAACAAGAGGACAAAAAAGTAGAATGAAAGACGCTTGAGTACTCAGCAACTGCAAATTCGCATTGTGAATTGTATGCATTTTCAGATTATGGGAAAAGTTTTCTCAGCTGGTGCTTAACATCGTCGCAACTAAACCGGTTAACACACATTTTTATTCGTACACACACACACACACACACACACGTACATTCGCATTGTAACACTATATGCAAACCAAACGGAAACACACTGGCACCAAGCTTACGTAGTGATATTTTCTTTGCGGTTTGCCCGTCTATCGTAGAACAGCCAAGAACAGAACTTTTGTGTTACGCTCAGTTTTATGGCGGTTCTGCATCCTTTTTTCTCTCTGCCCTTCGCTCTTTTTCGTACTGTCGCTTAGCTTGGTCATAACATCGTTTGATTCCATAAAGTGTTTCTGCGTGCTGCGATTTGAGAGCGTGAGTGACACAATAGTAAGTGATGAAGAAAAAAGAAATTGGCTATCACCATGCGGTGACATGAGAACTATCACGTTTTGTCACTTAAATGGCATACATTCCCTAATGCCGTAGTTTTAGACATCCACACTCGACTTTCGAGTACTTTTCGCGTACTAGAAAACGACATAAACACCATTTTTCGCCTTGTGAAAATGGTTTGTGCGTGATCAGTGCTCACAAAGTTTGACCGTTGTCGTTATCGTAACGATTTACCACCTCTTTCTGTCCTCTTTTCTGTGTCGTTGTCATGATGTTCTGATGTCTACCTCATAGCATCGAAAAGTATAAGAAAGAAGAAAAAAAACAATTCCTGTGCGACCAAAGACACACACCGAACACGAAGCTCGCCATTCGACGGGGATTTCTGACGAAACTGGCGACTGTCTTCTAATCCCCCAAAGAAATTGTTAATCAGAATTTCTGATATTTACTCTTTTGGGACCAATAACTCGAACGCAATCTTTCACCGACCTCTCCCAGCTATCGCCAATAACTTCTTCACAAATTGTTCTAAACAAAAAGGTCTCGGTGAAAAGAAGACGATTTTCGTTCTGGAGCCAACTGATTCTGAAATAAACTTTAAAAAACAACAACAACAACAACCCCATCAACCACCGACGCCACCAACAATAACTTGACACAGACGAAAGAAGAAAAAAAAACTTGAAAAATATCGATTTGAATTCAGTCTTTTCTCATAGTCAAAAGTTTTATGGCGTCCTTAATTTTTTCGGTTTTTCCAACAGGTTTATCTATCGGTGTCAGAGAAACTCAATTCGACTTCGTGACATACACACACAGCAAGCTAAAAAAACGTGATAATGATCAAGTTTGATTTCGGGGTCGTTTGCGTTTGCTCCTGCTCAGTGTAATTAATGCAACTGAGAGTCTTTGATTTATATGCTCGAGGAGTATTTGCAACGTACACGCGTACATAGAACTTAACTCAAATCTAATCCGCACGACCAACGAGAGACTTTTAGCTTTGCACGAACATCAAATTTCGTACAATTTTTGTCTCTCCCACACACGCACACCGTGCATTCTCATCATGCACACCAAAATATTGGTGCGATGCATACATCGTCGGGGCGAAGATGTTTCTCAACAAACACTTTTCGTGAATGCACTACTAATTCGGCATAATTCGAACTATAAATACATGAACAAAATGAAGATCTTATTACGTTATAGGTGAACACGGAACCTAAATACTTGTTGGCTTTTTGCGGTTAATTTTGAATGCCATTATGCAAGTAACGTGCATTTTATCAGAAAGAAAAAAAACTTGTTCATATTTTATGAAGTTTTCCCCCGTCTAGTTTTTGATTAGTCTTCATCTTTGCTTGAAAACTGCCTGAAAAGTTAGAGGTATGGTATTTCAAATACCGTATATACGGTACCAAATATACCAAATATATTTGGTATGAGGTCGGAAAATAAACCCGTTTAACTCTACGGCAAAACTATGCAATTGAGGGAACGCGTCTATTTGGTGGAAAATCAGAGATGATTCGGAATAGTTTGCAATATTTTTCAGCGCTTTTTTTTCTGACAATGCAGCAGAAGTCAAAAAAATTCATCTTTTTTTCAATTCACAATAAGTTGTGTAACGCGATTCATGCATAAGTTTCATGTGTGCAACTTTGCAACAATTATCCAGTTCATACACTCTAAAATTGGAAATAAAATGAAATACAATACATGAATAAATTCGATGCGGAAAACGGTTCGAATTGAAAATTGCAATTGGATATTGTAAAACAATTTATATGTTAAAAGTTATGCCATTGAATCGTTTTCCGGAGGGGGCTGATTTCACGAAAAATGAATCAAAAACTACCACTGTAAAAACTTCGCTCGTTGTGCAATTGCAGTAATGCCAATTTGACTGAGTTTAACTTTCACTTTGGTGAACTTTTCTGAAAATATGTATGAAGGATACATCCCCTTCCGCTGCAGAAAATGCATTTCTTCGCAGTCAGAAAAAATAAAATGTTGTAAATGGAATGTGTGTGTGTGTGCTTTTTTCGCAAAGCTTTCGAAAGCGTGTACGGCATCAAATGATCTCCGATTGCATTATCATATTTATTAAGTTCATCTCGTCAATAATGGAATTCAATATGTGCTGAGCGCTCTCATTTGAATGGATCCACACTGTTTTTTTATTCGCTCGCTTGTTCGTTTGCTTTGAACTTCCTGTTCCATAAATATTGTGAAATGTTGCCGAGTCGAGTTAAAAGCATATCATATCATAATGTAAAAAAAAATTGTATAAATTGACGGCAACTCAATTTGTGCGCTTTGTGAGCTCAACTGGCTGTTTGAAATTGAAAATTTAACACACATACACACAAAAAGGATTTCGCGCGGAATTTATGAATCTGATGCATATTATTAAGCTCATTATCGCGTTCGATTTCAATTTAAATGTTAACGGCTTTCGGAATTGATTAAATGTTCAATTTATTTGTGGAAATTCAAACTGTCCGGAACAGATATATTCAATCGCATCATATATTCCCAATTACAGCGCTTGAAATTTTTGCAATTAATTCAAAAGTGCATTCAATATATTAACATAGTAGATCAATATTGTTGCTTTTATCTACTCACTTCTATTGTATGTGTATCAAAACGAGAGGAGAACCGTTCCATTGAAATGTTCCCGTTGAAATGGTTTACTTGCCAATGCATTCATAATTTATAAAAGGTAACATGTTGGACTCGTATCCGGGTTTTTATGAAGCTTTTTCACACTTTCAAAGCAGATAAATCATGGGATAAAACGATGCAATAGCACGGAATCACGCCTGCTTCACACGCACGGATTTTCCGATTATCACTAAAATTAAGCGGATTTTTTTTTCCGAGTCAAGTTTTTGTTCGCTTCTTTTTCGGCGAGGCCAGGGCAGGGCCCAAAACTATTATATTTGCCAAGGTTTTGTTTGTATTTGGCTTGGTTTATTATTCCCAAATGAAAATAAATCCTGAAATGTTATTTGTTAAAGTTAAATTCTATGGTAGAATTGATTGGGATTTATGCACGAAATTGGCATTGGTGCCAGTGATTGAACAACAACAACAACAACAACAGCAGAAAATTTGACCGCATTTTCATATAAATTTATGCAATATTTACATGCCCTTACGAATGTATGGACTAAACAACATCAATTCACGTCAAACAAGCATACTCTATTCACGCCAACGCCAATAGTTAATTCACGCTTTTACTCCAAATTTATAACCCAATCGATTTCGATCACCATTGCAACAATAATTCAATTTCACAGGCGAAAACTATTACTAAATTCAAGTGGAAATTTCCACAGCAGACTTCTTGTTCGAGCATTGTGCTAAAATTGATTGCATTTGAATTTTAATAGTTTGTGTATATTCAAAGCTCATTTTCATATGCAAACACTATTCACACAAAAGCTTAAACTCCCTCTCGCAAAATGCATTGAATCAATATTTATTCCAGATCTCCCAACCTTTCCATCTCTTTCTCACTCTCTCTCACTCTTGCTGCACAGCAATAACAATCAATGGAATATGTCAAATTTTGTTTGCACTTCTATTCAAAATGCTAACTGAAATAATTTGTCGAGCAAATTGACGGCGTGAAAGCGGAAAATGTAGAGAATTTTTTTCAATACATTTTCAGAGAATAAAAACTATGCGACGAAAAATCGTAATCAAATAAATGCTTGCCGGAGAAATATATTTTCCACTCGGTCGCGTATATATCATTGAAAATGGAAAACAAGCGACAAGTAAAATTACAAACAAAAAACCACTTTTTTCTGTTCAGCGAAAAAAGTACGAAAAAAAACTTTTCAACAATTGCTCGAGGGTTTTCGCAGAAACTGAAAAGAATTTCGTTTTATTCCAAAGAAAAGAAAATAATGGGAAAAAAATTCATGCTAGATAAACCGTAAAGTTATTGTTTTGTTTTGGTCACCCTTTTAGTATTTTGTTGAATTTTTTTTCCCGATCGCAACACTTTTCCCGTGGCTATACGCGGAAAAGCTCCAACACCACGGTTCGCCCTTTTTTGTCGTCCATCGATGGCAATTTGCTCATATTTGACCAGTGAGCAAACGACACAACAATGATAAAATTATTTATAAATTCAACAGAGGTTATGAATTCACATCACATTTTTACAATTTGTATACAGTGTACACAGAACGCACACAACATTCGAATTGCACAGGAGCCAAATGGGCAGTGGACAAAAAATGGGGAAAAAATTCGGCAATGGATAAAATCGGAAATTGATGTATTGGCCGGTATGATGACCGTGTGTTAAACGTGTGTGTATGTCGTCAGTAGCGGGCAAATGTGTGCATCGGTGAGTGAATGCAAGAAAAAACACCATAACGGTGCAAACAGAAGTGTAAATTGTGGGCGCACTTCGAATAACACTAAATCATCATCCAGTTAAATATTTAAACTGAGTGTGGAACATGTTGAACAGGGTATACTCGTCAGAATGGTTGTTGTGTCGTGCGCGCACAAGAAAAAAAAAAACGATTTTTTCATCGTCCATGTTAGCATTGATGATATTTTTTTTCTGCTTCGACAAAGAATCATCTTTTCCCGTCGGCGTTCACACGTACGACCGAAGCTAACATGGCACATCGTACGATGTCGCCAACGGACGAATTCAATTCATTGTTCGTACGAAACAATGGCAACCAATCGAAAGAAAACAAGTGCAACTCCTTTCACAACACCATTTTCATTATGAGCAATTCCGTGCAGGCAACTTTTTTTTCTCTCGTTCATTTTTTCCTGCTGTTGTGTCTCAAGTTCAATTTAACGATGGTAGCACACACACAATCAACGAATTGCCATAATTTTCATTCTTTTAAAATAAAAGTCATGTTTTTTTTGCCGATGTTGATTTTCTTTCTATTGTTTAAAGTCGTCAAGGAAAAAAAAGGAAGCAGAAAAAAAGTCATCCGCTCGTTACATTTTAGCCATTGGAAATTGGCAAGAACAAGAAGAAAGGTTACATTTTTTCTCTCCTATCCTCAAAATAAATCATAAATTCGGTTCTCTTTTTCTTTTATTGTTCTTTTCCAATTCAATGCCGTAAATTTTTTTGCTTCTTCCCTTTTCCCTCCATTCACATTTGATACTTCACATCTCATGTTTTTTATCGACGGCGTGCAATCAGTTCTTCGCGATGCATGTATCGATTCCAATGTATAATTCGCTTGGATGCTTCAAGTAATATGTTTTATTGAGTTGAATTTTTATGCGGATAAAATATACCACGCGAGAGTGGGAGAGAACGACAGCAAGGAGACCGATAAAGATGTGTCGCCATCGAGTGCGAGCTAAGTATCCTGCTGGAGCAGCCGAAACGGCAACAAAATAACACATTCCGATAACAATGGGGAAACCGGGAAAACCGAAGCGAATGATATACCTTACAGCAGGCTGCTCCTGCTGAGACTCGGCTCACACAAACACACACCGACCAGCCAATACAATGCAGACGTACCGAAGGTAGTTGAAAAAGGGGAGAAAAACATGTCATCGATGTCACAACTATTTCTTTGTTTCACCACCATCCACCCGCACAAATGCCACCTTTCAACGATATATTTCTCCACTGAATTTATAGCCTTATTTGTTCAGGCCTTTTGACTTTCCGTTCGATTTTTTTTCTCTTGCTCTCTATCCCCGGTCGGTTGCCAAAAGAAAAATATCCGACGTTATTTAAAGATTTTGGTGTGTGCATTAAAACTTATGAATACTTTTTTTTCGCCTTTCGACTTTGTGTGTGTGTGTGGCAAAAGCTGACAGAAACAAGGGGCCAATTCTCTGATTTATCGACTCATACTTAGTTTTGAATGACTGCTTTTTTTTTCTCTGTGCTTCCTTGTGCTTGTACCAAGGTTGTTGAGCATGAGTGACTTTTACTTTATCGATGGACACATATAACTTTGAATAAGTTGACATTGGCAAAGCGACCTTTTTGAATCGTTAAATTGAATCATGATGTTATTTACTTGTGCATTGAATTATTATATTTGTCATATTTTTTTCGCTCGCTTATTCGAAATCAAATCATTTCGAAGAGCTTAATTCAACTCGGAGATATTATATTATTATTATATGGAGATTTCAGCGAGTACAGAAAAAGGAAGATTAATTAATTTCATTATAATCATCCGTTTTGTGAACACACCGGAACTGATTGTCGACTTTTTGGCTCCAGATTTCCCTGGTATGTGTATACTGTGTGTGTATGTTTTTACACCGCCTCTGCTGCATCCAGAGAGTAGCATTTTTTTCGACAGACTAAAATTGATTGTCGGCATAATGGCACATTTTTCTTCGTTTCAAATCGTAACGCTTTTGCTGTTTTACCAACTGCACTTGTTCAAATGCCAAACCTTATGGCTGTTCGAATCGCCCTCATCATTGCCACTGCCGCTTTCCAAATCGTCTTTATTTATATCTGCATTTTATGCCACAAACCAGTTTTGTTGCTACGGCTGCTGTTACACACTTCCTTACATTGCACACTCATCACAATGAGGGAAAAATCCAACATTGGCAGTTCATAGCAATATAAGTACAAGTCTTGTTACAAAACGTACAGAACAAGATGAAAAAGATGGGAAGAAGAAAAAAACGGAGGGTAGCGGCAAAGAGTTCAAAAAATCGCAGTTGGCATTGGCAAATCGTATGTGCAATTTACAATACGTTTCCATTAGTGCGGATGGTGAACGTGGGAAAAGCAGAGAGAAGGCAGTGAGCATGTCGACCCGACGGCTTTGTCGATGCCTTGAGCGAAAATCGCAAGTCGAAATAGTAGGGTAAGTAAATTGATATATTCACACCATAAATCTTTTGATATCTCTTGCTCTCGTTGCTTTCCACCCCCTTCCTCCTCCAAAATCGAAGCGGAAGGATGGCGTTGGCATTTCTATCGCGATTTCGACTTTTCGATTATCTGAAAATTCTGGGTGGTGGGGCGGCCAATTTTCATAAAAAATGTCTTTCTCCGCAAGTAGCACACCGACCATATTCCCAGATTATGGGGCTTACATTTTTCATGAACATCAGCAAAATTAGTACAAATCGATTTATTCACTCGAATGCAGAGAGTGTACCAGCACAAAGAAATATGCTCATTCTGCGAACGCAATCGTCATTTCTCTTTCGTTTCCACTCTTTTGCCGTTCGACTTTTCCGGCATTTTTCGAAGCAAACATCAACTATATTGTCATGTTTCGTTTATGAATACCAAAGTTATTGCTAGCGTCGAATTTGACGGAAGCAATCAAATATGTTGCCAGAACCTCTGCAATGTTGTAAATTTCATGTGAAATCATCATTGGATTTGTAAAATTATGTATGTCTATGCGGCTGTAGCGCGATTTTAACCAGTGGTAAATTGAAAATTCCGTCAGCCAAATGTCCGGTGAAATGTTTGTGTGTGTGTGGCGCGTTAGCGCGAATCCAGGGATTAGTCAATTGTGCCAAAATTGCAGCGAAATCAGTTTTGTCGCTGCTTTTGACGGGCGATGTCGGTGAACAAAGAGAAAGAGGAACAGAGAGAGAGGGAGAGAACACAGCCGCTTTATGATTATTGTCATTCATATTTTATTGTGCCATTTCAGATGTGGCAAACCAACGAGTAATTATTGTATTATGTTCAAAATGCGAGTGTGTTAAGTACCAAATGTACCAAATAATTAATTACCAGTCATCTGGTTTCAGGCTAGAGCTTCCGCTCTCTCTCTCTCTCTCTCTCTCTCTCTCTCTCACTCTATATCTGTCGACTGTGAAATGCGGTGTGCATCGCGCACTCACAAAAACCCATTTTAGTAAATTTACTGCTGCTTTATGTAATCAGTCCGTTTCTCTCTTTCTCTCTTTCGCTCTGTGACGCTTTTGGCCAGTATATGGGCACACGTTATAGCGCGGCGCGGTCGCTTACCATTTAGAAAACCATTGTGATAAATGCATGCGATGTCATTTGGCTGATCTGCGGGACAATTTGCAGAGCTGCTTTGGTTTTTTTTCGGTTGTTTCCGCTAGCATGGTCAGATTTTGTTTGATGCGATTCCAAAATGTTCTGCGTTCAATGCATTCGGATGTGCGTGTTTAGTCGCCGAACAATGGCTTATGGGTTTTTTTGGAGAGAGACGGGAGTCGAAAAATGCGAATATGTTGCAAAAAAAAATGCTAAACTTTGAACCGAAACTTCAAACCGAATTCAATTCAGAGAATTGTGCGACTGTCAAATGAGACAATGCTCGAATGGATGCTGCTCGAATCCAAATGG
Organism: Sitodiplosis mosellana; assembly: GCF_009176505.1. Taxonomy (NCBI): domain Eukaryota; kingdom Metazoa; phylum Arthropoda; class Insecta; order Diptera; family Cecidomyiidae; genus Sitodiplosis; species Sitodiplosis mosellana. The sequence goes on from NW_022595280.1 coordinate 962,996, forward strand.
ATTTTTCACTATTCGAATATTGATTCGCCAAAAAGTAAATTCATTTCATGAAAAAAAAGAACCTTTCGCAATGCGATTAGTGACGATTTTATTCCAGCGAATTTCAGATTCGTAACAATTTTGTGCTCAAGAGCATAAAGCAGTTTCATAAAGCAGCTGCAAATGATAGTTAATAGCAATCACAATTTGAAATGCCATAAATATGCAAGTGGCCCAAATCGAAATGACCATAATGCCATCGAATCGCATGAATAAAATGCTCACGCATTTTTGATGCTGAATGTGCTATGTAACGGGGTTACTGTGTGTTGGTCAGAGCGAGAGAGAGGGAGGATATGTGTGGCTAGAGAGGATTGGTTTGTCCTCAATTATGTTCGTCGCAACACTAAATCAACTATGCAAATGACCTGGACCATTTGACACCATCCAAGTTAATTGATTTTAAATGCAAAAACCATTACCTATTTAAGCAACATACACAGTGCACACAGCCGCACCAATCCGAAAGCACCGAATGTTAAAATCTGCTTTCACCGGCACCAACATTTGATTGTGCTTTTTTGTTCATATTTTGTGATGATAGTTTGAACAAATCAAAAATAGAGATGTTCAACAAAACAAATCACAACCGATTCCGCCTGGCTGAATGCCCCCATGTTGATTGCATTTAATTGCTGCTCTGAAAAATGCACACACTAAAATTTCGATTTTCGGTCATTTCAATTTTCACACACGAAATCGCAAACCCATTATAAAATCAATGCACACTCTCGTTAGCATTCGCATTGGCTTTTCAACGCAATTGATGCATGGCAGCTTAAATTGAAATGCAATAATTTTCAGTGGGCATAACACACAAACTACATAATGAATGAATTTGAATGCAAAAATTCCGTGTTAAATTCCCACAGTGATTCGCGGTTTTTTGCGGAGAACGGTTTTTGAGCTTGAAACAATCGAACAAAATGCTGTTATCAATCCGATTGTGTCAACAAGAATGATTGGTATTCGGTGGATATTCGAATTAATTTTTGTTTTATCCCTCGGCCATATCGATTTTCACAGGCCGATAACAAAAGCATCGTGTTCGTGCCTTTATTTCACAATGACACTTGAACGTAGGACATTTGATCAGGATTCTCTTGGAAATGGTGTATGATTTAAGTTTTTCTATCTGCGTCACCGTTGAAGTGCTTGGATAACAAATGTACGACGAAAATAGAACGCTTCAAATCGAAAAAATCGTTCATCAGTCGAACGCACTGAAATGTTAGATCTCTCTATTTCAAGTGATGAGAAAAGTAAATTCTAGCAAAAATACATATCTCACGATGTCTGTTGCGCGACGAAGCTGTTTGGATGGAATGAAGACATTTTCTTCTTTTTCAGCAGCGTTCGTTGTTTGAAAAGGAATCACAAAACAAATGCATACAAATTTCGCACCGGAAAAGAGTGCGGGCGAGTAATCGGAGCGAAAGCAAAGCGCATAGAAGTGAGAATGGCAAGTGGAAAAAAATGGATTGTGGAATAGAGCCAAAGCCAAAGCGTCAGAGCAATGTGCAAGTGATACAGCATTTTTCGGGAATCGTTTTGTTGATGTTGGCACATCGTTGGCAGCAAAGTGTTTTTGCTATCAAGAATGCTGCGCGAAACGCAAACACGCAATTGAGTGAGATAAGAAACTGAAGAAATCCCTCGAAACTTGCCTGTATCGCTCACCCGCACGCTGGCTGGCTGCTTGGTTGGCATCGAGAGCAAAGAAATTTATATACACAAACCGAATGGTAAACGAAGCGCATCCATCAGATAGATGTTATGACATGAATTGAAATAAGAAATATCATTCATCATATTCAATACAAATAAACAGATGTATGGGCAAAAGAAAGTATGTGTGCAGAGAAAGGGATAGATAGAGAGATAGCGAATCACACAATGTTCCACAATCAATGTATATAGAGAAATATGTAGTAGATCATCTATCATAACGTCGCTTTCTTTTGCCTCGCCGCGTTCTATCGCCTTTTTGAGCTGAGAAGAATCTTGGTGAATTCGAATTCCTCTCTGAAACGTTGCTGTTACACGTGTTTGCTGTTTGTTTGTCGCATCGAAAATCGTTGTTCCACTCCCATACCGAACAAATGACGACAACAACAACAACAACAAAAATCTACTTAAATATATGATTCAAGTGTTCTGTTTGTGACTATTGAAACGTCGTGCGAAAGCAGAGTGGCAGAACATAAGGAAGAAACAGAAAATATGAATTGAAAACAGTTTGCAAACATTGGCGAAAAAAGAGGAGCGCTTTGAATTGAAAGGAATATTTTCTTATATTTCATGTGCATTTATATTTACACATTCACAATTTATTCGTATCATTGTTGAAACGTGCACACACCGTGCTCGTATCCACAGTGAATATATTGTGAGAATATTTCAATCAATACACGAGTCAAAATTGTATGGCCAAAAAACATGTTCAATGATGGAATGTGCAAATTCTATGGCAGTTCATTTCAAATATTTGAATTCAATGTAGAATGAAACGAGAGAAAAAAAATATGTAGCTTTTTGGTTAAACAGCGCAAACAACAACGCACACAAACGCATGAGTTGGTAACGAGGGCAAACTTTGCAACTCAGTTTCAAGAGGATTAGAAATGGGTTGAGAGTGTGTGAGTGAGAACGAAAGAGATGTTGAGGTAGCGAGGGAGAGATCGAGTGGTCAGAAAATCATTCGAGCAAAGAAAATATATTGACCAAGGCCCAGACCATCAACATGGAAATAAAATTCAAATTGCTCTGGAATTCCTTTTGCGTAAAAGCAATTCGTTTCATTAGCAAGAGTTTATATTGCTCTTAAAAGTACCTATACCCGATCAAGTGATGCCAATACAATATTGAGTGGCGTTGTACGACTACAAAGAACTTGATCAAAAGTTATAATTCACTTCTTTGGGGTCGGTCACTCTGGCCCAGTTCTTGGCTCTCTGAATATTTGCCCAAGAATTCGGTTTGATGTTAATTTAAATTTCAATAAATGTGAAATGTCTGGAGTGTGGTCGATGTTCTTGTGGTTTTGCATTGGACGAACGAGCACACAAACACACGTATCGCATCAAATGAAATCGAACAAAAGGTAATTGACTGTTGTTGAGGCCCTTCAATAAAATTGAAATGATGATTGAGGCTTTCATAGCATAGCCACAATATGATTGAAGTGATATAACGTATACATACCATTACTTGAGTTGATGTTCGTGTATGTTCTCTCCCCTTTTTTTCCTATCTCCCTCTCTCTCGTATTGATTTCAATTTTGGTTGAGAGAACGAAAGATGCTACGTGATCCAAAGTCGATGTATATCTTGTCCAAATAATAATAGGTAACAATGTATCTCTCAAATATTGGCTATTGTAACTGCTTTTTAAACTCCTCACAGTTTATTTTTGCCCTATTTTTCATTCGAAAAGTTTTATTTGAATTTTCGATTAAAACTTTCTCAATCGAGGGTATGCGTCCACCTTTGAAAATGTTACTCACATACACACGAACAGTCAAATCATATCCATTTTAACTCCAATGATAAACTTTGTGTGTTTATGTGCGCATCACTGTAATGTTTCAATCGAAAATCCGGTGAACACAAAAGATCACGATTCATGAAAATGGTCGAATTTTACGGTCACCCCATCAAATGTGAAAAATAAGAGAATGAAACTTTTTTTTATATGCACATGTGGTACGTGGTCAGCAGTTAGTAGTTTTTGTGTGTAAAGCGGTTACATTGTAGAACTTTGAAAAAAAACACACCAAAATGATTCAATTCACTCACTTTGCAGTGGAAATTAAGCCTTTCCCGTTGCAAGCACTCAAATGATATCGAACATCAAACCAATATCCACGCGGTTGTTTTTTGTCCTTTATCCACACTCCTTGGTTTGTGTGATTTTGCACAGTTAAACAAAGTCAATCGTATCAAGTCATTAATTTAAAGTCAGGTATTTTGTGATGCACGGATTTCCGTTTGATGTCAAAGACATCATTAAGCACTCAAACAAACACAGAGACAGAGAGAGACACACCGTTGTGTTTGATAAAACCGCCTTTTTGGTTTTTTGCTAACGGATGTTTGCTGTTTTTGTTACTCCCGCGCGGTGAGATATGGGGATCAGTAAATCTCACATTCATATGTCGACACTGAGTATATGTGATGGTTGTTCAAAATGAATTCAAGTAAAAACCGCACTCACATACACTGCCGTTTAGATAAATGCGTTTTTCGCATAGCAGAAAAATTCTTTTCAACTCCGCAAAAATGTTTCAATCCAACCGAGTCGACGTTAATGCGACACGAATGGCAAAAGTGGCAAGCGGTACGGATAGTGGCTGGGGAAAAAAATCACATTTGACTATAAATTACCATCAGCTGCAGTCATTCATAGATAGCACTGTAAAGAACATGGATACGTGTCCAAATGGAAAAGAATGTCGTTTGCATCGTTCCGTTGTCGTCGGCGTCGTCGTCGTCAAGCACTCACAACTTGTTTGTTTTCTCCGGTGAAATTGATTTGATGAACAACTACTCATACATCACCAAATAAATGTTGACAATTCAAACGTTTATGCTGCCTTTGAAGAACATGCTAATGTTCTCATGGCACCGAAATATTGAACACGACAAAAATAACGGTTTGAGACCATTCCCAAAGACACAAACAAATAAAACGCTACTTTTTGCCACGTAGTCGACACACGTTATCAAAATGCGGAATTCCTTCTGGTTTCTCTGAAGATGATGTTGCTGCTGCGACTTAAAAGAAACACCAAATCGAATGCGAAGTGCACGTTTTATGCAAATTTCTCGATCTTACAGTCCGAAATGTGCTCATACATCTATTGCATTCAAAACTAAGACTTTATTAACTTTATTTTATTCCCGTCTTTTCGCTCTAGTCTCATTCACCGAGCAAAAATATCCTAATGCACTGAAACTAGTGCTCACTTTTATTCAGTTCAAGTTTTTCGGTGAAAACCGTAACAAATAGCACACAACTATTGTGAGTCAAAAGGGAAAAAATCGCAAATTTCCTCTTTTATTCAGACAAAAATGCCGAATTTCGGCGCGTTCAAACGAATGCAACGAATTTTACTTGACGTGTGTTACGAACCATCAAAACTTGTTATGTTTAACACTCGAGGGTGCACACAGTGTTCGCTACAACAGACCGATTTCAACTGTTGAGATGCTGATTTTGCAGCCAGCATATAAAGAAGAACACCACAAGCAATATGTACAAAGCTTTTGAACATGTGCCGTTCGACTGGAAATGGATAGAAAGCTTTTCTCTCGCTGGAAAATCAACATCGAGAGAGAGCGGTTCGGTGTCGGTGGATGATGTGAGAGTGTGAGCCGAAGTGGATGGAAGTGTGCGGATTTAATGGATGGGAATATGATACATTCTCTGTGTGTAAGAGAACGACTGGAACAGCTTTGCAATGTGGAAAAGAGTGCGCGGCACCAGACGACTCTTATGGATCCATGGATGAATATAAACGTTCAACTGCACGCGATTTACCGAATCGTCAATTCAGAGCACGTGACAACCAATCTTTTTCGAATAACTTGGAAAATGAGCAACAACTCTTGATGGTATGCCGTCATTTCATTTTTCAAGTGAAAAGAGAACATTGCAGATGGAATTTTTGAAATGAAATGCGCTGTAGTTCAAGTGTTTTGACGATAATTATGATTTATAATTATGATTTTCATTTATCAATGGTAATTCAACCGTCTTTTCATGCTTCATTTAATTATGGAAGCATATTTTAACGGATACACTTTATGGAGAGATCATTTGCATAAAATCCTTGCAGGAAAATATCATATTTCGTTTCTTTTTCCTTTTGCATTTGTCATGAATGGCATTTAGTTTCGGGTTTTTGCATTTTTTCATCATTTGTTGTGAATGAAGCATTTTTATTTTTTTTTTTTGCTTTTTTTAACCCATTTTCAAGGACAGTTTTCTTTTTACATACCAGTTGAAACGAGTTGAAGACCTTTAAATTACGGTCAATGAGATGTTAATTGTTGGTCTAGGTCACTCGAATCGTATGCAATGTTCTTTAATCTAAATACCTTTGGTCATGTGTGTCGATGCACATGAATGAATTTGATAAGTCTTCACATAATCACAAAGTGGAAAGCTAAAAATCGATCTCAGCAACAAAGTAGATGCTTCTGCATAAAACTAGTTGTTATGCTCTAGAACAATAGACATGTTGAATGTTGTATACGTATGACAAACTGTTGAAAGAAACAAATGGGAATCATTGATTTTCATTTGGCCATCTAACTGTGGTGATGACTCAAATTTCATTCTGTGTGTTGGAGCCTTTTGTCTGCAATTTGTGCTCGATTTGAATTTCATCCATTTCATCCGGTGTCTAAATGAGCATCTTATGATTCTATACAAAGGTGTATTGTTCTATAGATGGATTGTAATTTGATAGGTGCACCGTTGTTGGTACGGTGAGTGACGACTGCGCGATCTCTTTCTCTCTCTCTGTGGCATCAGCCGCAGGTATGTTGACGATAAAACGTTGAGATAATGTTCCCATGTTGTTTCATTCCACTGATGAGTGATTTATGTTTGAGTTGGTTACTCTGCCGGTGGCGAACGGTGTATTTTTCCATTCGAAAATGTTTGCTACTGAATTTGCAATTCCGGTACATTGTGATTGGACCATAGATGCCTAATGAAGTGGTTGTATTGCGATGAAAGAGAAGCCGGAAATTCATTTTTGACGTTAGACAAAATCCGAAAAATCAGCAAACCAAACGCACAACCGGTTAAACCAGTACAAAGCACACGCACACACACAAAGGTTGTATATCTAATCTCTATTTTCCGATGACATTGCACTAACAAAGCCTTGACCAAAGACTTGGATCGATTTGTTGTAGTTTACTACTTATACAAGTCTATTCAAAGGATTTCGTCATTAAGACGAAACAATCCGAGAGTCAACAAACATGCAACTAGAAATAAAGGATTGTGAATACATTGAATAGCAACAGCAGCAGTAGAAGTAGCTGTATCAACAGTCGTATTCACAGTAGTTAGGTGAACAAGGAAGGTATAATGCCAATAAAATTGGTAGTTTCATTCATTCATTCGGTGGTGATATTGTGGCATTCGAACACAATGGACATAAATATCGAATGGAATTGCGTTATGACGCCATCAAAAGGACTATATCAGATGAAGCAACAGCAGAAAATCACCATCCAGGCACACACACACACACACGTTCTCCCAAGCTCGACGATGATGGTTATTTAATTTCACATTTCGTATACATTCCGTTGATTAATGGTGTCTCGTTAAGTTTATCGGACTGAAAATTTATGTTTTTATTATTGGTATGTGCTGTGTTTTACACGACTGGCAGATGTTCGGTGATATTGTCCCCCATTCGGGCAAAAGTTTGATAGTTACCAAAAGCTGATGATGATAATAGGTTCGCTGTTGAACGCATCAAAACAAAAGACGCAATGAATAAAAGTGAATATGAAAGCCCCGCATATACACACAGACACAGGCACGCACACACGATGCTCAACATCTGCAGACACAGCAAATAGCTGTGGCTTACGGTTGGGCAAATAGTTTGGAAATTGGAAGATATGGGAAATTATAAGTGATGATGATAACAAAACGTAATAATCTGTATATGTTTAGATTCAGCAAACACATGCACTAGAAATCCAATCATCCCAATCCAATTCCACCACTCCCTTCGGAGGTGGAGGTATTTTGTCCGGTTTAATGGTGAGCATTTTGTTTGGTTTTGATATTGAATTGGAAAATCCAATTGAAAATGAATTCAAATCCCATAAAATTTTGCTATGTCATTTCAATCAGGTTTACAATATTTCAAAACTTTGGATTCCTATATTACTAGTGGAATGGCCCGAAATTGGAACGGAATTAGACTGTAGCTGGCCTAATTATGATTCGATTTGCAATGCGGCATTACATTTTTCAGTTTACATTCACATGTGAACATACCAATGTTGCCGCTGTTTTTCCGTTGCCAGTTTATTTTCCTTCGAGGAAATTGCCGTTGCCATAATCCTTTGTCGCATTATCTAAATTATCTGTTGGTCAAACCGACGAACCGAAGCATTGGTTCGCTTGGTCGAATTGAGAGTGCAACGAAAATATTCTGACGCCATATCGAATAAAGTGCGATTATTAGAATTGGTTTTGCGTGTGTTTATATGATGACATTTTTAGAAGGCATTAAACGTGATGGTATGCGCATAAACGTACGCCGTTTTGCCACAAAGTAAACATTTTTCGCATTGTATGCGTGTTTCAGCTCGCTTCATACACACACACGGATGTGAATCATTTCGGTATTGTTGGGCAAAAATCCGATCGGCTTTATTACTTCCACCACAAGTATGAACGAAAGCGTGTGTGCTTCTGTTCATATATCGTGTTTATTCGCCATTTAGATGCTTTTTCGATAAAAACGAGCCAAATATAACGACGCAACGTCTTTTCGCCGTACCATTTGAAAGCATAAAAAATGATGTTCATAAACGCAAATAAGAAAATAATTCAAATATTCGCTCATATTAGTTTGGCTGGACACAGTCCGTAGTGAACAATGGCACGGTACTCATAGGATAAAACGTATAAATATTAATGCTCTCATTTTTCCAATGCTCATTATGACCGTGCCTCTGTTTCTTTTCACTTTTCGTGCGCGCATTGTTCTCATTACTGTTTGCGTCATATGAATAAGAAACAAGATGACGCTATGAAATCAGGTCTCAGTAGCCCGACCACAAACGCCATTGAATCAATGCAGTTTGCAGAAAAGTCGAAGAAAAGGCTGATGGAGAAGAAGGAAGAAGAAAAGAATGACCAAGGGCAAATGTGGTTGAATGCTGTCCATGTTTGCCAATGGGATCTCATCTACATACGAATAATAATCATCGCATAAGTTATTGGCCAAAACGCGCCATATGCACACTAAATGTGATCGAATATTTATGGTAATACAAAATGAGCGTGTGCACGCGCGCTCTGGCTCGCTACAGTCCAATTACCATTCATGATCGATGTAGTAGAAAAGTGGACAAACACACAATAAAAATTATGTATGTAAATAAAGAAGCTGGGTCCAAAGTATAATAATAATGAATATTGCATGGTCGTTCATTTCAGGCGGTTTCGCCTTCGATCGGCTGCCGGCGCTCTGTGCTCTTATTTCTTGGCGGTTGAGTAAATCGCTAGATAAATTCTCGAGCTATTCAAGCGCATACATTTTGTGTATTTCTTTTTCGTTCTGCATTGATGAAATAACGTTCGGGTAAGATGAACACCAAAATTATAGTGAAAGTTTTTCCATTTTGCCTCTAAACAGAGGCAAAGAATCGCAACACATGTAAAACATTGTGCCAACTAAACGATATTGCTTTGCCAAAGCGAGCCAGAGTGAGAGAGAGAGAGAGACGAAAGCAACAAACCATGAACAAATCCAATAGATTTTCATTTCACTTGACCACAACATAAATAATAATAATAAAAAAAACCATGCGAAACGTATAGAGTGGTCGAGAAGAGAGTAAAGAAGAGCTCCAAATGTTATTCGCTTACAGCTGTGTGTCTCTGATGGTGGATCGAAGCATGGTAAATGCTATTGGCCACAGCCAACCACAAACACCAAACTTTGAATCACATGGAAATGTTTATATATGTACTAGCTACCGAAAACAAAAGTTGAAATCGACTATGAAATGTATAATTTGCACATATTACCAAAGAACAAAAAAAAACACTGACTGACCATGACTAAAGAGAAAAGTCGTGTATAGAATATCGAGCTTCTGAGTTTCTTTTATTTTTTTTATTTCGACGCATAACAAAAACTTCTGAAAAATTGCAAAACTCGGTGTAATTTCCTAGCAAAAGTTAAGTGAATAAAATGTTGAGAAAAATAAGCGAAAAAAAAAATAAAATGGCAGAAGCATTAAAGAAGATATGAAAACTTGAGCTAACTTGTCTGAATAGTTATACGCTGGAATGCAAGTCAATGATAGTATTGCAGTGGAACCGGGAAAAAGAGAGCTTGCGTGTGTATGTGTGTGTGTTGTTGTTGAACAAATTGCGATCGGGTATAAAGAAAACGCTGTGTCGTGCCAATTCGCCAAACTTTTCATCGCTTGCTTCGGTCGTGTCTTTGGCATATCTTCAACATCTTGTTCCATGTATACCTGTGAACTGAATTTCCCCTTTTTTCTCTTTTGAAGTAACACATTTCAAAGTTTCTAAGATTGCACCCGGGCAACAGCAAACGAAATGTTTTATCTTGATTTTGTAAAGTCCAAAGAAACAACACGGTGACACTTTTTCACCGAACCGGTGAAAGAAACTTGGTGAAAATCCTTCTAGAAAGACTTTACAAATAGCTGAAGACTTATCCCCGAGCTCAACGCTACATCTCGCTCTGTCTATCCCTCTCTCAGCCACAATACAACTAATAATGTGCAAACACAACATTTTACACAGTCGGACCGCTTACTAACCATATCTATGAGCTCTTAATGTGAACGCATTACTCGTCCGACCGCCACGTTTTTGTGCACCGCCTCCCGATTCCCGTCGCCTCAATGGCAAACAAACTAACAACTGAATGGAAACAAAAACTTAGTTTAAGCTGTTCCGGTGGTCACTGAATACCAACCAAAGAAAAACTTTTCACTGGTAATTTTAACTGAATTAAGCGTATGTGCTCCAGTTTTTTTGATTCAGCTGCAGCTGTTGTTGTTGTTGTTGTTGTTGTTCTGGTGAATGCACGAGCTGTTTTGTTATGCATAAAGGAAAGTTGTTCAAACAGTAGTGGCTGTGTGTGTAACAAGGATAAACATAAAGGGCCATTTTGTTAATCAAATCGCATGTACCGAATTGGGTGTGAATAACATTGCCTTTGAGCTTACGTCACCGAATTCAAATGAGGCCATATCGAGCAAAAAAAGAATATTGCTCAAGTTTCAATGTGACTTCGTCTGATTTGCACAAACGGTTTCTTTGACGTCAATCGAATCCCGATAGTGAAGTTGACGTGTGGTTTCGTTTGAATTAGTGACCATGATTCTAATTGTAATTCGATAAAGACGTTTCGGAATGTCGATTCGTGTTGAAATTGCCTCTGAATCCCGGTGATGATTAGGTGAAATGGGAAATGAATTCAAATAAACGACAACTTTTCATTGCAGTGTCTTGCGTTTTTGAATACATAGATATTCAAAGCATTTCAGGTGATTTAAATCTATTTGCCGAATCGAATGAATGTACTGTACATGCAGGAGCCGAATAAATCACATTCCATCTTGATATGCGAAAGAGAGTAAACTTGACATCGCAAGCATACTTGCGCATCCTGTAGAATTTATGTGCAAATATTCTAATTTAATGAAACGCCATTAGTTTAAAGTGGCATTCTGCATATGGATTTTTCACTTTCTTGTGATTCGATTGGGCGCCTTTCTCTCTATCTCTCTCTCGTTCGATCGACGCACAAAGGTAATCGGTTGTGATGTGTCTCCAAGGAGACATAAACCGTACGTTCGTTCGCATTGTAAATGCACACATTTATCTTCTACGCACGATATGAATACGAAATTTTCAATTAGATGAAAGTCGACTGCATCAGAAAGAAAAGCTCTTTCTCAAAAACAAATGGAAGGAATGATGAGCGGAATGCAATCAGCAAAAGTTTCGTTTCTAACAAATCGTATGCAGATTGCTTAAACACCTACAAGCGAAACGGGAATTGTGCAACGCAAACTATCACATGATGGTGAAAAATCAAACATTTGGTTGAGTTCCATTCATTTGGCTGCTGCTGTAGACACAAACAACTTAAATTGTAATAAGCTTGGAAATGGAAATCAAACCGAATGTGTGTCTGAACCGTCTTATGTGCAAAATTTCAACGAAATGATACTCATTTCTCTCGCTGTGTGATTCCATCGGAAAACCCGTTGGACTCTATCTCCGTATCGTCGACAATTCAGAATATACTGAAGCTAGACCATTAACAGAGTGAATATAGAGGTGTCTCATTGCACAGAACTTTGCGGCATGGATCAGCATCAACGAGACACAATACGGTTTACCACCGAAATACAAGATTCATAAACACACAACAATTTATCACACAACAATGGAACTAGTCAACTACAAAACACCAAACATGACTAACGTTTTGTCAGCGACGGTGATATGTGCATTGAACATACATACACAAACGCGCGGCATGACACAGAAGCAGCGACAAAACATACATACACATATGCCAACCATATCAACTATCCGATGCAACTAACTACATTACGAGTTCATGTAAACAAACGGCTATGCTTCGGATGGAACCCACACATTTTCACATTTTGTTTCACTTCAAATGAATTCGTAATGCTGAATGGAGTTCGGCAAATTTGCTTCCTTCATTTTGTGTATTGTGTAACGTTGATGTGTGGCGGGTTAGAGAGAAGAAGGTCGTCGGCGACAACGCGCGCAAATCAAAACTGTTAATTACATGCCATTTTCCCTTGATTCCAGCTTTAAGCGGTTCATGTTATGCAATACAACCGATCAACAACTCACACGACACTCAGAATGACAATCATAAAAAAACATAACATTCACAAGTTTATATTCTGATATTTCCTGGAAATAATTTCCAGTGTCTCTCTCTCTCTCTCACACACACACACACACTCTCGCACTCGCTCTAAAATTCACAAGGGATTCGTGGACACGATTCGTTGTGCTATTTTTAATGCAATTTTTATTGATGTTATTTACAAGCTGTGTAAAAGTGTCTGTTATTTTTCTATTTTATTCATCTGACGACGAACACGAGTCGAGATTGTGTGTGCGTGTGTGTTACACGACAAGAAACTTATACGATTCTGAGAATAAAACGCTCGTTTCACATGTACATATTCCAATCGAACAGGAATTCGCTGCATAAAAATGGGACGTCGCAATAAAAGTTTATGAAAGTTTAACATCGCGATTTTTCAATTTCATGAATCGCATTTTGTTGTTTTTTTTGCTGTTATCGAAAAAGAATGGAAACCCATAAAAATTTGCATAGTTCAAGAAAGTGGTTCGTATTTAAAAGTATTTCATTTTATCTTCGGCTTTCAATGTTGTGTTCACATGCTTTTGTATCAAACAAACATTCCCATTTTTATAAGGTTAATTTAAAAAAATGCCATCATTCATACAATTTGATTCATTTGTGCGAAAAGTGCGAAAATCAAATGGAATCCAGTTTAATAATTCATACGACGCTCTATTCAATTCATTGTTTTATTTTTATCGAAGAAATCGAGCTTCGGCTTTAAAGCACTCTGTCAAAAGCAGTTCGTTTAAAGTCTAAATCACGAATGCGATAATAAAATGCAAAATTTATGGCATCATTGCCAAAAATAACGTAGCACACAAAGCACACACACACGCAGCACAGCTCCCGATTGAGAGAACGAGAGACTGATGCGCGTTGTCACGGCATCAATTTGTCAGAAACAGAAGATAGCTGAAAATGGTAAGCGATTGACTATAAATTTGAAGTCAGTGTCTTGGTTGTTGTTTGTGTATGGGAGAAAGCCACAAATTGATTTGGAATTACCGTTAAATTGACAGGTCTGGATGTGGGATCGCATGAACGAACAAACAATGAGCTGAATGTTTGGAAGATGATCATCATCATGTATTTTCTACACAGAACCGAACCAAAAAGCGAAACACCATGCGGAATGATAAACAAATCCATGCGCTATTATACAATGCACATCATTCCTCTTCTTGTTCCCCTTCTTCTTCTTCTTCTTCTTCTTCTTCTTCTTCTTCTTGTTTTTTTTCTTCTTCTTCTACGTTCACAACTAGAAAAGCATCACCGAAACAAGAAATGAACACGTAACAGAACATAACCAATTGGCCAAAGAGTCGGAAGAATTTGAGAAAACTTGAAAAAGAAACGAAAAAAAGACGAGCGAACGACGTAAAAAAAAATTGAAATGTCATTTAAGAGAATGTTGTAGAATAAAATGGTTCGCGGTTGAGCTTAAGAACAATGCGCTGTCGTTGCCAGCGTGTTGGCGAGAAGAGCGATGCCGGATGGAATTGGAACCGGTTTGGCATTGTTGTTGAATGGTTTCATGTCCAAGACTCACTCACTCGTTCCACTCGTTTCGCTCGTTCACGCGTTAGTTCTTTCTTCTTTAGAAAAGAATGCAAACGATTTTAAGAGAGTCTTTCGCCGACCGAACGTTCTCACAGTGTGTATGCAATTGTCATTTTGGATTGGGTATGTTCGCTGTTTTTGAAACTCGTATTAACTGTGAACGTTTCTTGACACGAGTGGGATTTTTTTCTGCATGTACAATACATTTTTTTAACGGTCGAGGGCAAATGGTCTCACATATGGAGATACGTAGGAAATAATATTTTACGATTCTCCATGTCAAATCCATGTTGCTAATGTTCAGCATAAAAAATCCACCTCTTTGTGTCACCAAAATTCGTACCAAATGCTCTTCGTTTGTCAGAATGGTAAATGTTGTGTCACTGGAAATGCATCCAAAAACTTCAACTTGGCTACACTTTCCAGATGCTGAACAGCATATTGTTTACAACTCAAATTGAATTCATGTTGCGTGGCACACGTGTATGTCTCTACCAGTATCAAGATCCTTTGCTCCGTTAATGCTCGCTTCATCGAATTTATATTTTAAATGCAAGTAACGTTCTCGTAATCGTGTCAACCCGCTTGCTCCATTCAATCCACTTCTCTCTGACACACATTTGCCCATTGAATATATTTTCAATGCAATTATTTCATTGTACTTATGTAAATAATGTCTTCAAGTTGCCAGAGCTTGGTACTATTTCTCTTGCATCGACGCGCGTGTTTCGAGGTCATCATCCAACGTAACAAACATTCAACAATTCGAGTTTGTCATTTGAATTGGTTTTTCGGAATTGCATAAAACGGAGATAAATTGTACACGAACGATGACTCGTTTTCCGTTCAGTTTGATCATTAAAAAAAACACTTGAATGGAAACGCATTAAGCGTTCATTATCCGCAAGTAATCCAATTTGAATTCAGTGCACGCGAATGACGCGATTGAACGTGTTCTTTTTTTCTCTCTCTCGCTATCTCTCGTTATCTCTGTATATTGTTGCAAATTAAAAGGATTTTTTGGTTTTTAATTTGTTTTCCTTGCCAACGGACACCGATGTCATGACAACTCTAATGATGATTGCAACATTATAACAGCGGCTTGCTAGATTTGTTTGTTTGCATTGGTTAACCAAAAAGAGATTAAATTGTGAACATCATTCATTTATTCGTTCGTTCGTTCGTTGAAGAGCTCCTCACCGCCTCTTCGCTCTGTTCATCCATTTCATCTCTTTCTTTCTTATTCGACTTAAAATTGTCTCTCTTGACTGTTTATTGTCTTTCGACAACAACCAAACCAAATTAGATTCCTTCATGTCGATTTGAAAACACAATGCCAATAACAACGAAATGCAGATGTTTTGTATTAAAATTCCCTGGAGACGTAATTTGTACTTCAGACCCGGTTGGCAGAATTTCAATATATCTGCTATAAAATTCAATCAAATGGTTTTTCGTGATTATGTCGTTTTATTTTGAGTTTGGCATACACAATAGTGGCATTTGAGAGAAAACGAGAAAGAAAGATTTGAATGTGGGAGACCTCGTGCCGTAAACTTTGAATAAGTGAAATGCAAATTTGCTCAAACAGTGAATCTAATGTCTTTAATTTAAATTATTCGCCTGGCTTTTAGCTAATGAACCAAAAATAAATACGATGACAACAACAACGTAGAAGAAGAAATGCCAAATGAATGTGTGATTTTCTCTCTGTTTTTGGCATAATGACATTTCTGGCAAAATCAACTTCTTCATTCCAAATGAGATACAATTCGTTTTTTTTCTTCTTTCTTCGCTTGCTTGCTCTCTCTCTCTCTCTCTCTCTCTCTCTCTCTCTCTCTCTCTCTCTCTCTTTCTCTTGCATAAGAACGTGACGTAGAAGAACTTTGTTCATCAGCATTATCATTATCGAGTAACTGCGAATATCGCAACCAAATGAAATGCGACTGCATGCATTAGCATCAGGGCCCAGTCTGCCATTTATATCTATCTAATTTAATATGGAAACAGACGAGGCGTAATCAAGCGCAAAATATTTTCACTTATAAATATTGAATTAGTTGGGCTTTTTCATTGAGTGCTGGCTTCCTCTTTTGCACCGCACCGCAATCCGCTGGCATTGTCATTGTTTTTGTCGTATCTATTTATAAATCAACTTCTTTTTGTCTAAACGATGCTAGATTCAGTTTTTGTGATTCGTCATTTTATTAGCGGAATGTCCCCCCTTGAACATTCGGCACGGTTAAGAAAATGAAAACAAACAGAGGGTTTGCCGCAACATTCAAGACGAATTGATGAATGTGACGCAATCCAGCAGCGGGAGAACGGGCGAGACAAAGTGTAAATGATGTAACAACAACAGCGACAGCAGCAGAAAAGTGCGTCGTCGAAAAATCAGGCATCAAACAAATTTCGGTAATTTGAGCGATTTTTGTGGCTTTTCCACGGTGTGTTTACTTCACTGATTTTCAGTTTGGGTCGCCAACGTACATGCTGCTGTTCTTATTACTGTCGCTGTTGTTCACCACATTTTTATTTATTTACGATCACATGGAATGTCACATTGTTTCTTTTGTTGCGAATGAATAATGACACAACCGCAATTTCAGAAGTTTTCGAAATTCTTTTTCAAGCAAAGTCTGCCCCGAGAACAACAACATCAATGCCACAGCGACAACACACTCAGACAAATGACTGCAAGAGATGGTGAATGGTGATTGATGCGGTTAGAAAACATACTGTGGCTTTTGTCGTTTACAGCCACCAAAAACCGTATGAATATATTATTGTTATGTGTTTGTTGCCAGGATTTTCGAGCACAACTTCTCTCGTTCGCTTGCTACGCTCTCTCGTTGCCTGTTCGTCCCATGGTTGGCTCATTTTGAGTTCTTATTATTCTTTGCTCTCTTTGCCAAATGTCGAATCATTTGCATTGGCAATTGCGGGCGTTCGTGGTTTGCCATTAGCCTTATTGAAGTTCGAGATGATGTTATGATTGTTTAATTTTACGAGTGTTTGACAATTGTTTTAAATATTCCATTCGATCTTTGGAACGTTTCATACGAAAAATGTCATGTTATTTGTCATCGCTACATGGACATCAGCTCAACAATATTTGCTTGCTCTTCGGTTCTCTGGTTGAAGAAAATTAAAAATCACGGGCTAAGAATCGCACACTTAGTTCGCAGTGCAACTCATTTTAATGAGAGCCACAGCGCTCTGTGCGATAATCTACTCATCTAAAAGATCACTCAGCAGTCTTCCGCTTCTTCTTCTTTTTCTTCTTTTCGCTATAGCAGATACGAACAAAACGAAGAAGAAGAAGAAGCAGAACATAGTGTGCGTATAAAAACTCATTTTCGTGAGTCGAGCAGCGCACACGAATTTATCGTCTTTCATTCAAGTGAGTGTGTGCTCTACTCGCAGCGTCCACTCAGTGCGGTTCTTAAGCTCTGTTAAAAATCTACTCTACTTGGAATGTGAAGAGCTAAGGTCATTTATCATAAGAACTTTTACCACGCGCCCAACACGATTCCCTTACGGGCGGAACCATTGAAACGTTTGAAATAGATTCCAAAAATTAGCTACAATTGTTCTGATTGTTTGACATTAAAAATTTCCGGGTAAATTGAATCAAAGAATAAAGTTAGCATATTAATTTGGTGCGTGGTGTTTTGTGGGCAACATCTGCCGCCAGCAACACAACTCACAGCAAATTAGATCTGATTTTTTTCATTGAGATCCGAATTGAAAATCGCGCGTTTTTTTCTAACGAATTTCGTTCAACGCGGTAGACATCTAATTTCCATGCTGAGAGATGTCGAAAATACTTTGTAATTTGAATTGAGCTCTGAACTTTTCTGAAATGTCAACTTTTAATCTTTTGTGTTATTGTGAGCGTCATTGTTCACCTTGAACTTTGAGTGTGTTTTTTTCAACATTAAATAGAATGCGAATCAAAGCGATATACCATACCTTATGGTTTGAGCAGAAGATAATTTAATTGGAAATCGTCGTCGGTTTCAAAGAAATGAAGAGCTCTAAATTTGACCGTGGCAAATTGGCACACAAAATGAAATGAAAAAAAAAATTACAACCGACACTCCCCCGAAGTCAATAATCGAAATATGAATGTCACAAATAGAAATATTGCTTTCAAAAAACGATGGCATCCGGCACGGAACAAAGGCCGTGAGTTACCAAATCTCCCCTTCGAAACAACTCAAATGACGTATTGGTGTCCATATGCTTGTGGTTGGGTCATTTTGTGTGTGTGTGTGTGAATAATTACTGAAATGGCCAATAAAATGAATGATCTTGAATTTCGATGCACTTGGCCTGTGTGGGGCCATTCACTGTGTGTGTGCGTGCGTGTGTATGTGTCGAAAGACATGTGAAATATTGGCTTTTTATTGAAATTCACAATCGGTCGCCAAGCCGTAGAGCAATAAATAAAGATCAGACGATTGGTCCCTCGAAGCAATATCTGGCCGAAGTTTTTCTTTTTGGGAGGGTGAACAAAATCAAAGACAAATTATACGCGCCGAAAAAAAAAAATCGAAGAGTCACCAAGAGAGAAAAAAAAGATTTGTCTCTTATTTGTGTTATGCTTCCATTCGAATTCAATCAGATTATTGTTGTGAAAGTGACACAGAGAAGAGGGAAGCAGTGGCAGCCTGCAGCTTTTCATTCTTGATTTTTCTCTACTCTGTCGCCTCTCTCCCTTTTACCCTATCTCTTGTTCATTTTCTCATGATGGCATTGGAAGCGCTTTGTCACGTAAGTAAATGTGTGGCACAACAGTAAATAGGCGAACAAGAGAAGCTTTTGCATTTGTCGTATTTATGTTTCTCTCTCCCTCCTTCGGTTGGTGTTTCAGTTTCAAGGTTTTCTTGAGTTTGTTATTTTTGTATAAGGCATTTGTCGTCATCGCCTTTGTAATCGGAACAATATGATAACATCAGAGTCTGGGTTTTATGCGATGGCACAGGAGTGAAGAAAAAAAAACCATCAAATCTTCTCGCTGAGATAACATGTAGTTTTTTTTGCTCGGTTCTTTTGCAAATGTCCTTTTATTTCGATTTTTTTCTTTTGCTTCTCTGTTCGTTTGAAGCATATTCTGCTTGGTTTGCCATTCGAACGACGACAGAGGCGTCGGCAAGAATCAAAACAAGTGCGTATTACGACAATCGAACGCCGACAACGGCATGTTCTTATCGGCGTTGTTTGTTTGCTATATGGTTTTACACAATCGGTTTCAAGGAATCACATCAAATCGCTGATACACCCGAAATGAACTGGAAAAATTGATCCGCAAATAAATACAAACAAATACAAACAAAAACACATGCATATCGGTGGTAGAGAAGCGAAAAAACTACTACTACTACTTTGTTGTGCCATTTGAGGGTGACGAAAATATAATACAACATATAGGACGTATAAAGAACGAATGACAAGTTTTTTCAGTCAAGCATTTCAGTCAATTTGGTTGCCTTGTGTGTGTGAAAATAACCATAGAAGAAGCGCCAAATGTGTGTGAAACGGAAATTACCGAAAGTAGTTTTCGTAGTGAATGAATGGCGGGTTGATGTTTGTCAAGTTGTAAAGGCAGAAATGGTTTGGGCCCTCCGCCTCATTACATCTAATGCTCGCAATGGATTTGAAATGTCATCAACGAAAAGCAAACGTTCAACTTTATCATGCCGCACAAATTAAGCGTTCGCATTTGATGTGCGATTCGGGTAGGGCGAAACACAGGACGGCATTTCAACGACAAAGCCACTTCGAAGCATTTCGTATCCGAACAAATGTTTACATCGCCAATCAAAAGCAAACGTGCGCATATGCAAGCTAAGTAAGAAATCAGAAAATGTTGTGTGCGTTATTTGAAACAAAGCATAACATAAATGCTACTCTCCTTTTTTTGCACACACACGTTCAATGTAAATAACCGAAGCCAAAGGCGAAATGCTACTAAAATCAATAAAACTACCAGTAGACAAGTTAAAAGGCAGAAAAAAGAAGAAGAAAAAAACATGGAAGATGGTACACAACCCTCAATTGTTTTCATGTTTTTTTTCTGTTCATTCTCTCCACCATTCGTTTGGATGTATATTTTTCCGATCTTGATTTTGCTGCTACTGTTGCTGCTGCTATTAGGGCGAACAAAAGCGAGCGAACGAGCGAGAAAGAGTGTTTAGATCTGCTTTTATCTTGGTTGTAGCGCCGTTATTTTTATGATACTATGCATTCTTCAGTTTGCTGTGTGTATACGAGCGCGTCTCAAGCACATAAGAGCGGCAAAAGTAACGAATGCGAAAAATAGTTTTGCCGGTTGAACGTCGCGCGAATCCAATGCATTCGCACACACATATACAAACACATCACATATTTTAGATAGATTTCAGAGCAGCATTTTACTATTACAGCCGTTAATGGCATGTTCTTGTCGAGATTGCAAGCTTCCTTTATGTCTATTTGTGTTTTTTTCTTTTGCGATAAAAAACATTTCTTGGATATT
>NW_022595280.1:983807-990627 GCF_009176505.1 Sitodiplosis mosellana
CACACACACACACACACACACACACACACAATGAGTGCTTACAGAAAACTCCTAGAGCTGTTCCTCTTCGTTAGGATTTAAAGTGGATCTTTTTTGCGCGCACGCACCCAGCTTGTGCTCCTGTCGTTCGGTCTGTGTTTTTACCATTCATTGTTGTTGTATTTGGGTTTTCGGTATTAGTGTCAAGTGAGAAGATGCATGGTTATCGAGCCATGTGTTCACATTCATTCGCATCAGCAGCAGCAGCAGCAGCAGCAGGAAAGAGTATATATATGTGTAAGGGAGAAGGTCCAGTTGTGAGATGGGTTTTGTTTTTGACCTAAAAAATTGTTTGTGGCTTTCAAAAATGGAAAGATAGAGTTCTATCATGTAGCTTATGTCCAGACGCAACTTTTTTCCGAAGAAAGTATAGTGATTCCAGTTACTCGAAAAAATGTTTGACCAATTTTGTGAGGACTAGTTTTTTGGCTCCAAAAATATTTTGGTCCAGTTGTGAGACACCCAGAAAAATTGAATAGAAATGGGAAAATAAGAAGAAAACTCATCAGAAAATGTTGAAATATAATTGTTTATTTATTTTAAAGGCCTTCAATGGCTAAAATAATAAAAAATGGGCCTTCAATGGCCTTAAATGACAAGGAAATATCAATTTTCATTCGTCTTCTTCATTGTCGGTATCGCAATGTTTGCAAGTGAAAAAACTTGTCCACATGTCAGCGCATTTCAAATGGACTAGCCGCTTACATTCGTTGCATCGAATAGAGTTTGCAGCGGTCAAGTTATTCGGCAACAGCTTCAAGCAAATGATGCAAAAGTCTGTGTCCTCATCGGACGGTGATGATTTTTCTGTTTTGCGGCGCTTGACCGGTGGTGTTGTTTTCGATGTTGCTTTCTTCGGTGTTGCCTTCTTTGCTGCTTTTTCCGCTTTCTCTGCTGCGTTTTGTTTCAAAACAGCCATGGTTTTTTGGTTTTTTGCAGCAGAGCATCAAAACTCAATTCTTTATTTTCGGCAGCCCTTTTTGGAGTAGACATGGCTGAAAATTCAAAAAGATTAGTTGAAACACAATTTCAATTGCGTTATGACAACCAAAAAGATGAAATGTGACGTTTCTATATGCTTTCAGTACAAAACATGAAGTGTCTCACAACTGGACCACTACTGTGTCTCACACCCGGGCCGGGACGCCATTTTGGGCATGACTCACAAAAAAAAAATTCCACAACATATATTCGAAAAATCCAAAATAGAATCACAAAATATAATCGAAATACAACATTTTAATGCATTAGACTCACCTTTTCAACTTGATTTTCACAAAAAAATGGCACTATGTAAAATATTCCAAATCCTTTTTTCACTTGATTTTTAACACGATGTTCGGTGCATATACAAGCAATGCGACTATTCACTTCGATGTTCGCTCAAAAACTGGCGGACATCAATTAGAGAACATTGACAGTTCTTATACCGCCATTTTCATAGCGTATGTCAGAAAAATTTGGGTGCCTCACAACTGGACCTGTCTCACAACTGGACCATCTCCCTTACCGTCGTTACAGCTCGATTTTTTTTGCTTGTGCTGCATCCAGAAATCGGATGCAATTGTTTTCCACCAACGTTGCCGCTGGCGATGCAATCCGCTAATGTAACGACATGAATAACCGTTTGCAAGCCAACATACACACAATCGAATAAAAAACGACGAAAGAGAAAACGAAATCCTATTTTCATGAAGTGAAATTTCAAAATTGAACACATATATTATGTTTGTCCGTGTGCCGCATGAAAATGGATAGAGGATTTACACATGGAGGTCAAAACCGCACAAACGATATCCGAAACAATGAGGCCAATGAATACCGGATGGGTTGGTACCGATTTTACTGGATAAAATTCATCGAACAAAAGATGAATGAACGGAATTTCCTCAAAAAAAGAACTAAATGAACAAGAGTTGGCTCCAATTTGTGTAAATGTCATCCGAATGCCTTTCTTCAACGACTCGCACAAATGTGCACCACTTTTCACTGATTAATTTCAAATGCGGAAACCGCGCTTCAAATGAATGTATCAAATTGTGGGTGTGTTTTACATACTGTATATCGAATTTTTTCCCTTTCTGCACTTTCAATCGAAAAACTTTCATTGGAAAACTTTATTCGCTCGTATTTCACGTCGTTCCGGGGAATTTGCAGCACCCACAGCGTATTGAGATATACATGTTCTGTTTTTTTGTTTGTTGTTTATTTACCACGTGCATGCATTTTCCCATTTGAACTGAGTGAAAGAACACACACACGCACGGGTCACATTACCCGATCGCAGATTCAGAGGCTTTTTAAAGATAAATTAGGAGTAAATGATATCGCTTTATATCTTTTCGTTGAGAAGAAAAGAATGCTTTTTAGATGCCATAAAACGCGGGAATCATAAATATTATGCGGCTTTCACAGCACGCGCGCGTATCTGACATATTTCACCATCACTTTAATTTGTCAGTTCGGAATTTTGCGAAAGAGTGAGTGCGAGAGTGAGAGAGAGTAAGCGAATATTTGCAATAAAAATGCAATAAATCCCATAAATTGTTTGAAGATTTATAGTTTCGTTTGTGATATCGAATTGGCTCGTAAAATGCGCACGCTTATCAGAATTTATCCTTGCGACGAAAATTTAATGGAGACTCATTGATGTAGAAAATGCGCGATATCATTTAAGGCTGAATTGCGAGAGTGCGCGTCTCCCATTTTTATGGGCGTCAATAAAATTGTGTGTAAATTGATTTCAAAGTCGAATATGTCATGATGCTATGATGTGCTGTTAATCGCATCACTGATAGTCATTGGGAAAAAAGTGAAGAAAACACCAGCAGCAACAATACGCGCGGACAAAGGAAAAACAACTAACTTATCCCGTAAGTAACAACACACACACACACACAATTCGATTATTGATTTTCAGCAAACGCATTCTTGCTCATTCTCCAGAGACTGAATATTGAATTAATTTTCCTAACGACCGACATTTTGCCATCAACCGGCGACGACATCGCAGCTACATAAATACAATCGTCGTCGTCGTCGTCGTCGTAATCCAGATTGTTAACAACGATAGATTATTGAATTAGCTCAAATTGAATTTTCGGTCGTTTTTGCTCTGGGATCATTTACACCAGTCGAGATACATTTTTTCCATTGACGTGAAATGGTAAATGCTTGGTTGCAACAACAAAAAACAGCACTCGAAAATGGTTCAACATTCTGCAAAGTGCAACCAATAAACGAGACATTTTTTCCGACTCGAACCGTTCACAATTTGATTATATGTAAAAAAAAAGTCAAGTGGGTGACATAAAAGGGAAATCTGGGCCAAAATCATAAATATTTTCCATCGAAAATGAATATTTTAGCACCTGCGAACAATGAACTCTGCCGCTTGAGTGAAGGGGTGTCATTGATGATATGTAAGAGTGATGAACACAAAAAAGATAAAACGTGATTGAACTTTGACTTGACGAAAATTTTTTATGGTTAATCCGATATATGTTCAAAGAACATGGAAAATGTTCGTGTTGAACGAATTTTCATTCCCGTCTACTTTGTTGATTGCTTGAACTCTTCAACAATTCCTTCTACTCTCGTAATAATCAACAATCCAGAACTCAATTGTATTCCCATTTCCTCTGAGTGCAAACGTCCGCACACAAAATGCGCTGATATGTTTCATTGAATCTAATGTGCGAGTGAAATCAAGAATATCGATTATTATCGTATGGCTGATGACAAATATAAGGGTATTTGTCTTCGTTCCACGTCGCATGATGGGTTGTTGCGTTTCCATCGTATTGTCATTTACTTTGACATTGATACAAGAATTTCAGTCAGGAATGTAATAAAATTGATTTGGCATTATCGTTTGTTGTGTTACATTGTGTGCGCGCGCTGATATTTGGTGCAGACGGATGATGTGACGCTGCCCTGTATCTTTTGTGTTATTTTCCAATTTCACCCAATCTTTTTTTCGTCGTTGTTGTCTGCCGAAGCAGCAGCGGCAGTAGCAGCTCCAATCTATCGTTGATTGTTTAATGAAGAGGAAAAACCTTCATGTTATTCAGTACGCTTGTTGATGGCGTTTTATTAAAATACGGAAATTGTATCGTGAAATATTTTTCGCAGTCGCATCATGAATATCGATCACATAACCGCTCAAACAGACAATGTCACATCATCCAGTGAAGAATGAAATGTGTAAGCTTTCGGTCGAATATTTTGTTCACATTCTCTTTCAGTCTCTTTTCCGAACTGGGTTCTTGCACACTGTCATCCGATATCACTCTTATCATATATTCTTTTTCTCGTTGCTTTTTATAATAATAATCGCTATTTTGCGTGCGCCCACTCAATAACTGGCATTGTGTATCGAATAACAATAACCAAAAATGTGCGATGAAAACAGATTGTGTGTAGGGAACATAACGACGACGAAAAGAATGTTGATGGACGAAAAATTGACTAAATGCCGAAGTGAGACACAGAGATAGAGAAAACGATTCGATGTTCATCAAGCAATAGATTGATGTGAAGATGCCCACTTTGATATCGTGTTTCGTATTTCGTACTACGTTCATATTTTCATTATTTGGAGCCCAGTATTTGGGGGCTAGACATCAATGCTGTTGCTAACAATCGAGAATAATTTCGTTTCGGGAATCTCTCTGGATGACAACGTTATCAGTGCGAACTGGAGAATACTTGTGCATACCGATTGAACCGATTAGAATCAAGAAGTCATGAAATTGTCGGCATTCTCGCTTTACATTACATGAATCTAAAATTTCCATGGCATCATTGCGATAAAACGCTTTGTAATCGAGACGGCATTACCATTGTCCAATCACTGCGACTACACTGACACACTTTTTATTACGTACTTCTATCAATCTCGTTCACTCATTTGTTGTTGTTTTTCTCTCGTCGTCCGTCCATCGATGGACCATTATTCTACGTTCTGGATTTGGTTTGGCCATGTTTCTTCTCTTTCTCTCTGCCAAATTCATTTTATGACTAACAATCTCAGATTTATCTCAATTGGACCATTCTGTTTGTACTAATTTTATGGGCCAAGCTTTTTTACAAGTAAAATAGAAGTTTCATCTCGTGCTTTAAGATGAAGAGAGAAAAAAACATCGAACATCTTTGTAACAAGATTGATTGGAGCATTCTCATTGCTGGTAAACAAGCAATTTACTTAAACTTGAAGCACTACGAAATATTCCACTGAAAACAATTCATGATATCGAGAAACTTGCAGCTGGAAACTTTTTAATTGCATAAAATTGGAATTTCAAACAAAAAGACCAACGACGAGTTATGCTGATTAAATCGCTTGAACTGGAAATCAATCGGTTCCTTTCAACGAATCAATTTTCAAATGAAAAATTCCCGTTTTTTGAGTGCAGGATTCTCTGCACGATCCTGGAAGTTTCAATTGAATTGGATTTTTTTTCAGCGGTTTATTTATATTTGAATGTGTGTAATTGGTTCTCCTAACTGTTTTTCCAAACTACACGGATATCACAATTAATTTGTAATGGTTTCGCATTGCTTGTGAGGTCACAATTTACAATCGTTTTTTCCTCTCTGGTGGC
This sequence comes from Sitodiplosis mosellana, assembly GCF_009176505.1. Lineage (NCBI taxonomy): Eukaryota > Metazoa > Arthropoda > Insecta > Diptera > Cecidomyiidae > Sitodiplosis > Sitodiplosis mosellana. The sequence goes on from NW_022595280.1 coordinate 989,453, forward strand.
TGTTTGGTTGTGGATGTCCCGCCCGCCACGCCATTCATCGATTGTTCACATTCGACCGCAATGGATATTCAATGTTCACAAATGTTCATTGTGCATTTTTCACTTTTAATTTAGCGAATGCAATTATTTTCGGGATGATTTAAGGTTGTGGCAGTGCAACCATTATGTGCCAATATAATTAAAAATGGCGTTCAGGTTGCCGACAACGACAAAACGCACTCAACTCACTCTATCTCTAGCTCTCTCTCACACACACACACACACACACACACACACACGATGGCCACCGCCATTTATCCAAATGGTATAAATTCATGTGGCGAAAACTCATTTTTCCTATGCGCTCTCGTTCTGCGTGTGCACTTTTTCTTGTGTGCCAGCAATTAAAAATATGTTCAAAATATTCGATATAATGAATGCCGAGAACCTCAATATTAATGCATTTTAATTTCAATGCATTTTTCCCAACGATGCTACTGCACTACGGACGAGATACCGCCGAAACGTACAGCGCATAAATTGCCAGCGGTTCCATTTGCAAATTGCAATTTAACAATATATGTTTTGGCATCGGTTGGCGTTTGGTGATTTTTTCCACAAGTGGCATTTTCAGCGTAAAAGTCCATTTTCACGAATCGAAATGCAAATTGATTATTGATTGTATCAAGGGTGGAAACAGTTAGTCCAAAAGCAACGGATGAAAGAAAAAAATAGCGACGACGACCGGTGGGGTTGACGGCGATTGTGTCGTCTGGCACAAGATGGTATAAACACATTGTAATATATTCATTAAAATGCAAATGTCGATTATGCCATTATGGGGATGAGAATGGAAAAAAAGCGGCGCTCATGTATCGCATTTGAATGCGATAACGGATATAATCAGCACATGAGCGCTGTAAACAATGTGCGAATAAATATATACTCACTCTCATTGTGTGTGAGTGGGTGTGTGTGTGTGTATGTGACGGATGAGAGGTGACCGCCGATTTTTTCCGGCTGTTGTTCAGCAAATTTCCATTTGTTTGGAAAATGCGGTTCGACATTTTGTCTTGTGTTCAGTCACATTGTGTCATTATTGCAATTTAATTGAATATCTCCGGTCCAAAACTCTCCCTTTTTTTACTCCACACACACACACACACACACACACACACACACACACACACACACAC
>NW_022595280.1:990637-999200 GCF_009176505.1 Sitodiplosis mosellana
ACACACACACACACACACACACACACACACACACACACACACACACATTACAATATTTATTTTTTTACCGGGGGGACAGAAAATCATGTTGAACTGAATGAAAATGAATTATTCCAAAAATTGAAAAATATGCTCGAACAAAAATTGAAATTGAATTTGAATGACAACAAAAAATTTCAGCAAAACACTACGGCATGTTTGATTGATAGCATTTTATCAGGGAAGGGAGATGTTTTTTTTGTGTTAGTGAATGACAATTCATTATTATCACTGAATCCATTCGCACAAATGCCCCGTGGCTTTTATGTAATTAATGCAAAAATGATTGGGGAAAGAACAGCATCAAACAAAGTTCAAAACGCGTTTTTTAGATTTCGTATCTCAATTACAATATATGTGATTTTTGATAAATAGCTTTCCATGGAAATTGCAGAGTTAATGAATTTTTCATGGAAAAACGGTGAAGACAGCGATTGAGGTAAACATAAATATAAACATGGAAATTGTGTATATTTGCTTTGTATTTTATTAAATTAAATATGTGCATTCCCTCTCTGTCTCTCTCTCTCTTTCCCGCTCTTTTTGTCATTGGTAAATCAACACGTCATCTCTGGAAAATTGCCATGATGTGGTTACACTTTAACTGCATCAACTCGTTTTTGTTTGGTTTTATTTGCTTCATGAACATTTTTGACCGACAATCATAAAAAAAAGTTTGGCTGCAAGAATCTCGAATCAACATGTTTCATGTTCAGAATGTTTGACATGGCCAAGAGTCAACAACTGGATGAGTTTTAGCAGAGAGAGAAAAAATACCCTGCAAACTTTGTGAGGTGAGATAAGAGAGATTGTGTTACTTTGTTGCACGTCATGCACACTCAAATGTACATTTAATGTTTCACTCCTCCCACGACGTGGAAAAAAGAGAACGGTAGCGCTATGTTCACGCTGAGAAAAAAAAAATTCGTTTTGTGTTGGCTTCTGGTTTAGCAATTATAATCATGTTTCGAATGGAATGTTTCATGGGAATCAAAAGTGCACTTAAACAAATGCAATAAAATCTGTGCATGCGTGTGCCTTCTTTTATATAATTTTGATGGTTTTTTTTTGCAGATATTTGTCGCAATGTTTGCATTTTACGGAGAATACAAAATGCGAATATAATGATGCGAATGAGGCCTTTCGCCGATAAATAGATACACACGCTCCGTTCCTTATAACTCCACTAATTCAATTAAATGGAAAAAGAAACGACGTAAAACCATCGTGTTAAAGTGTAATCTAGTGCTTATTGTTCAACGCCCCAATTGGCAATTGTAATTGATATTTAACGCATAACCCGAAGACAATTTTTCAGAGGAAAATTTCGTGACTTTATTAAAACACTTTTACTTCGAATCATAATATTCAGTATTCTTCTCTAAATGAGGAGAAAATAAATGATTAAAAAGACATTTTGGTAAGTATGTTCACTCGAGGCCCTCCTCTTAATAATCGTTTTACACATTCTGTGCTTGCTTACAACTTCAATTCTTCCCCACGCTTGGTTTTAAAGTCAACACGTTGATGACGACGACAACGTCGATGTCGGCAAGTGAGTATGTGCAGCAGGAAGCCAAAGAGTAATAAAAGAAATGAAAAGATCACGAAACCGAGTTGTAATTATTAATATTTATAATGAATTTTTAAATACTTTTTGAACAATTTTATGCAAATTGAAATCACGAGCTGAGTTTTTGGGAAATCACGAGCAACAGCAGCACAATTTCCTGACTTCTTTCACTTCTGCCGTTGTTGTGTGTGTGTGTGTATGCGATGATGAAACAATACGGCTCATTGAAATGATGGATGTTAATGCGTTGAAAACTTTCAAACCAAACGGCACAACAACAAAAAACGGAGTGAAATTTCCACCGAAAATACAAAAGTTCAACGTTCATGCATGAACAATCATCATTTAGAATAGAACACGTCTTCACATATGTGGAACGATGCAAAAAAAATCACGTAAATTCCAGCAAAACGTTCAATTTGTTTCAACTGAACAGAAAAAGCCACGGCAATCTTACTGGAAAAACAATCAAAAACCGTTAATCATGTTTGCATGAGCGCTTGACCCTACAAAGTGATCATTGTAGAGCCGACAAAAAAAGAAATTACCCAATGAAAGTGGAAAAAACACAAATTTCTTCATCGATTAAATGCTTGCCAACAAAATAAAAGAAAAAAAAACAACGCGATGCGTTAAATCTAATGAGATCGAAACTGACGACAAAAAAAAACTCTTACCAAAGAGAAAGGTTAATTGTCGACAACGATTAAGGGGCGATTAATTCGGTTTCGCTGAAAACGACCAAGTAATCAATTTGTAACAATTTCACGAGTTTTTAATTAATTTTCGGTTTAATTTTTTTTCTTTCTTTTCGTAACGAGTTCATTGCTTTTTTTCGTTCAACATTTAAAAAAATGGCTCAATAATGCGAATGAAAGCAGAACTTGTTGAGATTGATATTGACCCAAATTGATGGCTTCGAGGCACTGTCCGTGCGCACACACAACGTGATGCTTTCGATTCACTCCAGAAGCCGTTTGGTTTTGCTAGATGCTATTCGGTTCAGTTCTGTTTTGTTCTGATTTAAATGTGTTGTACATACGCATATATAAAAATGCTGCTGCACGTGATTCCAAACAAGAACAGTTAGACTGGATTTAGCACAGCGCACAGGTTGTGTGGTGAAACAGATTCCGTGGATTCTGAAGTAGTTTTTGAGTTGTTTGCATTAGTGGTTTAAATAGAATTTTTGTAATTTCAGCTATTAGCGAAACAATGCACAAGGTACGAACGGAATGGCAAAAAGAGGGTAAAATGAAACAATTGATGCCGTATTCTTCCGACAAACACACACACGCTCACGTATAAACAGAGACATTGTACAAAACATGTGATTTACGAGAATTGCACATTAAACGTGTACACAAAGTCGAAACAGAGTGCGGTATTTGTACAGAGCTGAGCGGCATTTTACATATATGTGAAACAAACTTACAATACAAGAAATTATTATGGCTTTACACCGACAAGTACCATTTTTGAGTTGAGGAAAACAATATTTTCCGCATGGTCGTTTTTTTTCTCGTTTTGCTTTTATTTCTTCATGTTTTGGTGTTTTTGCCGCTCTGCGGAAGAATAGAATGGCTATGTTCCGATTAAGGGATTTGCTTCGCTTGTACCGAAACGTGCAACCCATTCGAAAAAAATAGAAACAAAAAAACTTTCATTGTTTGAAAGCATCAAAGAAATCATGCTATTAGCCAGGGGAAAACATTGATCATAGATCCAAAATGAAAAAAAGCGACACCTCATCAACTTCCCATTGAAAATGCGCTGTGTCAAAGGAAATACCTATTTTGTGCTGGCTCATTTCTTGCACTGTTTTCTTTCTATTCGAGCGCTTCCATTTAATTCAATTTTTTCTCTCTTGTGCTAACCAATAATATTTCATTTGCCATCATTGTTTCCCATTTTTTCAATCTCGTTGCCGTCGTGTTATTATATCAAACACCGTCGTCACACCGTATCACATCATAGATACATAATAATTTAGATTGAATGGCGAAGAAACGGTGCGACGTAATGTGCAAAACATCAGCCATGCGATTCGGTAAAATCGCATCGTGGCTTTCAAAAACCCATTGTCTCATGGCTTTCTTCGAATTGTTCAGCATCTTTTCATGTGGCAAAGACGACGGCGACGACGTCGTCAATCGAATACCGTTACCGCCCGACATAATGAAGCCAATTGAATCAGACGTTATTTTTTTCATCGACAAGAGAGCTCGATTTATTTGGAATAGACTCAAATTACGCCGAAATAACTAACCGAAGCAATTGGATGACGCTAACGAGGCACGTGAATGAGGCGGTGAGACACATACATTATGTATCGATGTCATTTAATTAGCGTTTTTGCTCAATTCCGTCGTCATATGCACGAGCGTGGAGAAAAAAAAACACCACAACTATATTCGCATGCGAAATATTGTGTTCGACGAAAAGAGAATGAGTGTAATGGCAATGATGCGTAAAATAGTTGGCTATGAATTGAGAATGAGTTGTGTCTGGAGTGTTGTGTCGAGAAAAATGGTTTGTACCAATCAGTTTGTGGTTTGGTGTGTTCAATTGCAAAAGTCACCATTGCAACACCGGGACATACACCACAAACAACTCAATCGTACATGAAACGAGCAATAAAACAATGTCTAATGGGAACTATTGACTAAAGTATCACAATCACAAGTTGTGATTCACAACTGGAGCTACAGAGAGAGAGGGAGAGAGAGAGAGAGAGAGCAAAAAAAACCCCAGCATAAAGCCATTGTTTTCAAAGCACAGAACTTGTATAGAGAGAGAATAATGTGCCACAAAATCGAGTTGGGAATGTGTGTGTGTGTTTTCGAGCGAGGTAAAATTGGTGCTGGAAAATGCCATTGTTACATTGAGAAATGTTAATTTCTGTGTGCGGTAATATTGATTGGATGGTGCGATTGTACTATTGGCAAATGTCTTTTTTCACCTCAGATATTCTTTGCTATCTTCAATTCAGTATCTCGACAAGACAAGGGCCTGACCCCCCCCCCCCCGTCACACAAACAGCCCAAGCCAACAAAGAATGAAACGAATGGCTGGATGGAAAAAATCCAACCAACAAATTGAATATCGGTAGAATTCTCCAGTAAATAACAACAATTTATTGCCATGGTATAGCGAATAAAATCTAGAGTCGATGATGGCGTCGAGTTCAGCCAACTCACTAGTTCGTTCGGTTTATGCTATGTCGGCTATAAGAATACACAGCTCAATAAATTACGTCTTCTGCGAAAGATCATAAAATAAGATGCTCATAGCCAATTGAATCGTGTAATTTCCGATATATGCCATACAGTTCAACACATTCATATAAGATGTCGGTGTGTTTGCTAACCACACTCACTCGGCTAATGTTAATTAGGTAATGAGAATGGATTGGACTTACCTTTCCTACTGCAACAGATCACTTCTGTCTTTCTTCACACTTATCCACTGCTGCTTTTGTTGCTTTTGCTGCTGCTGCTGCCGCTGATGATGATGATTTTGCTGCGGCGACGGTTATACAAACTTGTTTTCTTTTTTTCTATCTTTTTTTTATCTCCACCTAAATGTCACGAGATTCTCCTGAAGCTGCACGCCGTCCTCGCTCAATAACAAAATACTCAGTCAGAGCTCAAACTTTATGCATCATGCTTATGATATATTTTTTTATTCTCTAGTTGTTGTTGTTGTTTTTGTTTATATGAATACCAAATCGTTTCTTTCCTACTTGGCTCCCAATAAATTTATACGATCCACTGTTAAAACATGATGCACCTCTTTATTTGCAGCGGAAAAAATGGTAAATTATTCAGATCAAACTTGAACGAGAGAGATGATGGTAAATAACATATAAAAATGACTTTGTATATTCGCGCGCATACACTCGTCAAACAAACGAACGAAGAAGAGAGAAAAAAACACCGAATAATGAACAGCGAGCCAATTTCGATCAAAGAAACACTAAACAAGAAAACTTTGAGTAGCACTGGCAAATGAGGTATCTTTTTTTATTCTTTTGCTTCTCCTAAATTTGATGGCAGATAACGAAACGATTTCTTTAGTAGGAGCAGTAACGGCGAAATGGAGAGAAAAAAAACACACACACCACATACACATACACCAATAATATACACACTCCTGTTTCACAACGGGTTTAATGTAGCACACGTAAGCACATGAGGTCGTTCGTTCAGTCAGTTTTTTTATTCTTCTGATACAGAACGCACGTCCGTCTCTATCTTTTCACTGGCGTGTTGTTCTTGTTCGTTTTTTGTTTTTTTTTTCTTTCGCCGATTGATTACTTTTTACTGAATTATGAAAACATGAATTTTTATCGGTATGACAGAGTTTGTGTGGGTTGACAACGTATGCTGTGATACTCATTCAATTTGCATAAGAAAAATATCTGTCGACGAACATTTCGCCGTTTTCCACAACAGAATAATATTTTGCCTTCACTGAATCTCGTGCTTTCTTTTGTGTGATATGAACACATAATATATCATCAGTATTGAATGTTTTTTTTTCTGCTTTCGTTTACACAAATGCCGCAGCTTCCTCGCGTCAACAAACTTTTATAATAGCAGCAGCAGTCGAGTATGAATATGTGTGCATCGTTTGTGATAATAATAACTCTTGCGTGCCGTTTTCGAAGAACCATACGACGAATCCACACCAAAAGAAGATTAAACAAACATCGTGACAGAATAGAAAAACAGAAAATTGAACGGGAAGAATGTTATAACACAAACACAACCAACTCTGTGTATATATGTACTTTGTTGATATCACTTCTCTTTCTTCGATACTACACGGCTTGCAATTATAGTCGACTCGGAGTTTCTCACACAAATTCTCGATTCTTTTTTTCAGCCAAAACTCTTGCTGCTCTCCAGCACGAACAGCAAGTCTTTTTTCAGCTGAAATAAAAAGTTTGGATTTTTGTCGAACGCACCGATCAAATGATGAAGTACACTGTTCGATGATCAGATTCGTGTACTGTAGACTTTTTTCGCTTCGTCAATTCGTGATTATAGTCTTTCGATATGCAAACGAACTACAGCCAAGACAACTTTTGTTTCTCTTCAAGTTTGTTGTTGTTGTTGTGTTTTTTTTTCACTTGAACTACAAGTATTATTAAAGTGAGATTTTGCTATTTTCAGCTTGAAAATAGACTCTTTCCACGAATCTCAATCCAATTTAATTTCACCGCAAAAGGTTTAGTTGACAACGATTTTCACTAATCCAAACGTCTGTAATTATACGGTTCAGCTTACGTTTTGGTAATACAATTGTAGAGAGTTTCAATTGCGATTAGGAAAAAACAACACCTCCTTGAATTCAAACTAACTCGTTACACAATCCACCATCAGTATTTGGTTTTTTGTTAATTTGTCAGTTGAATACATATACAGCACAACTTGTTTCGTGCATGAATCGAATTATTCAAATTAGCAAGTTTTTGTTTCTGCATCTGATTTTGGGTGATTTGTGTTTTTTTGGTTTCTAATAAGTTAAATTGCCCACAAAAGTGTCAAAATTCACAAGACCAACGAACATGTGGTTCCGTTCAATACCAGGTAGAAACTAACGCGATCGTGTCTTTCTCTCGATGTCATGAACCGCCGGCGCATTCGCCTCAACGAAATGCTTCTTCGTTCTTTTGCTTTGTCTACCATTCTTCGGTCGTTTGTACGAGAGCATTCAACTAAACACACACACACACACACACACACACACACACACACCATTGTGTGTATAATGTTGCCGCTGCTGCTGCTCAAGACCTGTGCGATTTCCATATTAATTGTAATTTCTCAAAATGGTTTCTTTCTACTATTCCACCGTGTATTCATTGGGTGCGAACAAAAGTTGGAATTGAGTGAGATTTATACCGAATCTAAATAGAAACGCTTTGAAAAAGGTAAACAATTTTTTTTTCGGCAAGAATCGCAGCGAACTCACTTGTTCGATGTGTTGTGTGTGTGTGTTTGTATTCGAGAGAGGCACACGTTCTTATGCGATTGATACGCTAGAGAAGCGTAGTATATTATTGCATGCTCGTTTGTGTAAGTGCCGTAAATGCTAACGACTCAGCAACAACACCAGCAACAGCGGCAACATCGCAACATTTGTTTACCTCTTGTTTCTTTTCTTCTTTGCAGCATTTCTTTGGCTTGCGTTACTTTGTCGTACTTATGCTGACTTTATGTATAACCATTGCGCATTCATCTCTTGTTTTATGCCCAAGTCGATGTAGACTCACGTATCACAAGGTTGACAGTGCCGCACTCAGGCTCGGGGACCGCTTGTATGGAATGAAGAAAATGTTGTGCAAAACCTCAAGTTTGGAATAGAAACGGTCATAACATGGATATATTCGATTAGGTTGAACTATAATATGTATTGCCCACAAATTGAAGGCGAGCTCATTTAATTTTTGTAGTTACTCCAGAAAGAATTCATCTGTTGCAGTATGAACCATGGCTCATATATGCATATGTCACTATTGATCAACGTCTATTCCACATAGTCTTGATAAATTTTTAAAATATGGATTTGCTCGTATGGATATGAACGCATTTTGGATGAATCGTATGCCAATCGTGTTTAAGCAATGAATTCTTTACTCGGAAGCTATATATAAATCCAATGAAAATACAAAGTATCGACGCAAGTGACGTCTTTGTTGACACAAATGGTAAGTGTTTGGAAATTGCTGTCGTTGTTGTTTTTTTTTTCATTCAAGCTTTTCGTAACTCAATCGATATAATCATCGATAAAGTGATGAATGTTTGGTTCATTCAGTCAAAGAGTGATCAAGATGAACGATTGGTCTAAATTATACTTATCAGGACGAAGATTCCATAAACGTTTAATTTTATCAATTCTACTGCTAGCGATTGGACTTATTGTTCTGTAATTATTACATTT